>NC_140177.1:79279129-79459129 GCF_963971535.1 Notolepis coatsorum | reverse complement strand
ACGTTTATTCTGGAGTATATGATAATGCAGGTTCTATTATCCTAACTAAACATTAAATGCAACTTGCTCACTCAAAATATTCGTTAATTATAAAATATCTTCACTGGCACAGTGCCTAAATTCCGTATAAATATTCTGCAGTATTGACAGGTCTGCTAAACATATTTTATTCGTGTTTGACAAACAAATGAAATGAATAAACAAATACATTTGACATCTGGATCACGACTTGGAGGTACTGACGGATGAGGTCCAAACACATCTTGCCCAACTGAACACGACACCTGCAGCCAAGCAACACATTTTCCATCTCCTATCCAGTCTGAGCGCAGTTGGATATAAACTAAATTAAATATAGCACAAATAGAATAAAATTATAAGTGACAAATGTAATTGGAATAGGACATTACAAACATATGTAATGAGGAAAGATAGTGACAAAAACACTGGACACAATGTGTCATGAAATACAAATTAAGCAAGCTCTATTACATTTCGAAGTAAACTAAATACAATACGAAATGAACGTAATACTAATGGTGAAAAATACGGTATGTGCATAACGTATTTTTCACCATTAGTATTCCATTCATTTCATATTGTATTTAGTTTACTTCGTAATGTATAGAGCTTGCTTAATTTGTATTTTGTGTCTATGCCTCATTTCGGCTTATTTTTCCACTTCCTGATATCTGCCAACAGAGCTGTCAGGAGTGCAGACTGCTCCGCGAGCCACACATAATCGGGCGTGTCTGCACTGGTATATCATCCACGCAATGTCCTTAGTGGATAGCTCGCAAAGACGGAGTAGAATCTGCGTGCAAACCCTGCACAGTTAAGGGTGCAATTCCCACCGTGCAATCGATTCCTAGTGGATCCCCTCCTCGGTCTCAGGGACACCATCTGAGAAGATATTTGTTGTTGGAAATTTATTCCATACTTGTGGAGAAGGTAAAAACGCACAATAGTCACTCATTGGGCTAACTCTAAATGTCATTAAAGTAACTTGAGCTTGAACTTTAAGCCTATGATGGCTACACCTGTATCTATCCCTAACAATAATCTGATGACACATCCATCTATAAATAAATATCATTCAGACTGTCTATTTATCCATCCATCTATCTATCCATCTGTCCATTTTTAATAGTACCTGTCTATCCATCCATCCATCTATTTTTAATACTACCTGTCTGTCGGTCGGTCTGTCTGTCTGTCTGTCTGTCTGTCTGTCTGTCTGTCTGTCTGTCTGTCTGTCTGTCTGTCTGTCTGTCTGTCTGTCTGTCTGTCCGACCATCATCCATCCATCCATCCATCCATCAGTCCATTTTTAATACTACTTGTCTGTCCATCCGTTGTATAAGAGGTTAAAAAGCCATGTAAGGGATGTTCTCACTAACACAATGAGTGCTAAATAACACTGGAGGACCACAGTGTGTCTGCTGTTCCACAGGTGTGTGTGTGTGTGTGTGTGTGTGTGTGTGTGTGTGTGTGTGTGTGTGTGTGTGTGTGTGTGCGTGTGTGTGTGTGTGTGTGTATGTGTGTGTGAGAGAGAGAGAGAGAGAGAGAGAGCGAGAGAGAGAGAGAGAGCGAGAGAGAGAGAGGGAGGGGAGAGAGTTTGCAATAATTGCAAAAGGATAAGAAACCTGTAAAACGGGTGGCGTTGATAAATATGCCTAAACCTGTGTCAGAATTGACTATTGACTCCTGTGTTTGAGTCTGAGCTAAGCGCCTATGCTCCTTTCCTTTTTTTTCTTTTTTTTTTTAAGCTTTTTTTTTAGCGTTTATCGCTTTTCTGGTCAAGCATGACTGACAGAAACAGGTTGAAAGTGGGATGTAGAGCAGGGGAAGACATTCTGAGAAATGACGGCGGGTCCGGGAATCGAACTCGTGTCCCCCAGATCCGTGACGAGCACGGTTTTCCCCGACGCAGAAATAGCGCCGAGATATGCGGTGAGCTACGGGAGCTCCCCCTATGCTCCTTTCCTTATGCAGGGTTTTGTGTTTTTAACTAAGGAAGGTGACAGAGTGGCCACTCAGTGGTGTAATTTCAGTAAAAGGCAAGGTATGGCGAGGAGGGGGGGGGGGGGGGTGTTTGCCCCGCTTGGTGGATTTTTTTGGTCAAATCAGTTGTGCAATAGTCACTTTTGGTGAGTTGTTTCTATACAATTCAGTTATATGACATTTAGGTATGACACTACACAAGCATTTTTAGTATAGAAATGTGTCAACAGACTAAAGCAGGGAACCACAATATTTTGCATACGAATTATGCAGAATGTAATATCATAACTGTCTATTACTTTTCTTGCAATTGAGCCAATTTTCCTTAGGTATGGTTTTGAGGTGTGTGTTCAACAGAATGTAGTATCAAAAACACATTCACAAAAAGTATGGGTTACTGAATGCTGAACTGCACTATTATAATCACTAAGCCAGACCTTACCTGTGTCCCTGTATCACTTGTCTCTGCTGCCCTTTGATTAAAAAACGTCCCTATGTCCATTTTCCTTTTTTTTGGGCATATTTCAGTCACAGTAAAAGTCACCTAGTAAAAGTGAGATAATTGACAATATCAAAACATGCTAAATCAACATAAAAAATGTTAATACAATTATTATTATTTTTTTTACATTTTTATTTGCCAAGGTATGGCGAGTGCCATACCTTGCCATACCAAAATGACGCCCCTGTGCCCACTGCCTATCACTATTTTGAAGGATATAACAGCAGCACTGTCCTTTATGTTGAGTGATGTATTTTATCTAATCTATAAGGATTCTGCTATGGATTCTGGGGTCCTTGTGCAGAGTTTTGGAATTACCTGTCCTAGATGTACCTTTGAATACTGTACATCTCAAGTCAGACCTTGTTATAGGTCTGGTGATCACAGGGGTTCGCCCTTGTTTCCAGATGAAGGGAAACAAATCTGAAGCTACCCAGATAGCTCAGAAATATCCTGAGGTCGTTTCTGCTTGTGCTGTGACCCGTGCCACATCAAAGCATCAGACGTTGGAGCAGGAGGATGATGTTGATGTTGATTTGTCTTGACAGTTTTGTTGCTACCGAGGATATACCTGTTGTTTTACCCCCGTTTGCTGTTCCACTTCAGTCTGATGAGGTTTTATTACCCTGTGATACCACCACTGTCTGTCAACGGGAGCACAGTACCTGGTCATGACAGAGGGGGGCGACATGCGTAAAGTTGGCCTTAATGATGTCTCTATCTATGGCACGTGAGCAGCTCATATCCGAGCATAAAGTGGATCCCGATTTATCATGCCTTTTTGAAAATACTCTGTCAGCGGAGGGAAGTACCTCTGTGTCTAGGGGGTGCTCACACGTAGATGGACTCCAGCATTTTACGCATCGTCAGACAATGATTGGAGTGTGATTTACACAGTTTGCAGCCCTGTTAAAGTACCACAGTGAAATACTGAGTTTGGCACATGATAATTGACTCGCTGGCCAACTAGGTGGGAATAAAAGCTATGATCGCGTGCTGCGCCAATTCTTCTTATGTGTGTCAGGTTGCTGGTAAGCCACGCCAGGCTATTCCACCGGCACCATTATATCCTGGAAATAGGTTCCTACTTACAATTATGTGTACAAACACACATTTTCCTGAAGCTATACCACTGCATAAGATAACTGTTCCTGTGGTGGCTCTGATCAAGTCTTTCTCTGTTTGTTCTGCCCAAAGTTATTCAAACTGATCAATGGACTTTATGTCACAGATTTTTGTTCTCAAGCAACTTGACATAAATCTCGAGCCCTTACAATCCTGAGTCACAGGGGGCACCATAACGATTTCATTCTGCGCTCAAGTCTATGCTACGTCCGTATTGCATAGCATTTGAGAAAGACTGGGATGAGTTCCTTTTAATGCTGTTTGCAGTCAGACAGGTTGTACTGGAGTCTTTAGGAGCCTCTCTGAACTGGTGTTTGCTCATTCCGTTTGTGGCCCGTTGAAACTGATAAAAGAAAAATGGCTAGGGGAAAGTGAACCCCAAAACGTACTGTTTTTTTTGTGTGTGGTTTTTGCCATAAACTGCACTGTGCTTGTGAGTTACATGCTTAAGGGAACATGAGTGCTGCTCAGAAGACGATGAAAGGCTGGTATGATAAATAAAAAAGCCCAGAATAGAGTTTTCACTCCAGGTGACACAGTGCTGGTTCTGTTACCTATCCTTGGTTCTTGTCTGCAAAAAGAGAGTAGATGACGTGATTATCTCATTGCTACTCGGGTGGCACGGTGGTGTAGTGGTTAACACTGTCGCCTCACAGCAAGAAGGTCCATGGTTCGATTCCCGCTTGGGGACCAGGTTTCCACGGTGCCAGGTACCCAGGTGGGGTATCTCCCAGGCCTTTCTGTGTGGAGTTTGCATGTTCTCCCCGTGCTCGCAAGGGTTTCCCCTCCCGATAAGAGAAACTCAATGGAAAAAACATGTACAACAGATTGCTAACGCTGTCGCGTCCCTGATGAAGACGGGCAGCACTTGGATTGGTCCCCCGGGGGGCGCGGCCCCTTGCCGACGCCCCTATCTGCTCCCGGCTGCCCTTGGGGGGGAAGGACAATGGGATGGGTCAAGTGCAGAGACTCAATCAACTTGGCGACCCAACAATTGCATGTGTGTGTTTCCCTGTGTGTGTGTGCCGCCCATCGCATGTGTGTCACTGCATGCCGAATAAAGACTTCTCCAAAGTCCTGCATTATTATATACTCCAGATCGCAGCCGCAGGATTAGACTGTGTCACATTAACATGTTAAAGCCTTATCATGAGCGTGACACTGGGGCTGACCCAGATTGTGTGACGGTCAGCCTTGAGAATGGCATTTCTACAGCAGCCACGTCTAGTGTTTCCTCTGAGGAGCTGTCCAGTCCTGATGTAATCAGTTCAGTTGTAATCTGTTGAGTCTGCCTCTATTTGTGTGGTGGCGCTGTCCAGCGATGAAAGTGCTCTAACGTCTCTAGCATTTTGAAGTGTATCTTGGGTCATCAAATGTACCCATTACAGTTTCACACAGATCACAATCCTCTTGTTGTCATGCAGAGGATGCTTAATTGCAATCAGAGACGTATGTGTTGTTGGAGTATCTTAATGCAAGCCTTCAATGTTGGCATGTTGGCATTGAGACCGGTTGAAAAACGTCATGCTAAAGTGCCCTATTGAGTGGCGAAATTGAGAGGACGTGCCCTTCACATGGGAAAACATAGCAAGAGAATTTAATAACGTGTCTTAATGAGTGCTCTGTTAGTGGATAAAGTGTGATGCAGCTTACTAGGGCATGCTTTCCCAAAGTGGGTGCCATGATGATGACAGTCTAGGGGTGTTGGCAAATAGTTAAACCCTGCTTATTTTCAAAACACATTATATGGCCATTAGCAAAAGAGTTTTTGCAAGGGACCGATGGGCTCATATCTAGCTAACATTTTGATGTTTCTCAATCTGCACTGTCCATATTTCTTTTCCAATGTATCCTTTAGGTTAGGTTAGAGTAAGTTAGTTTAACTGTATTTTGTTGCCAATGATGAAACAATAACGTTTAAAATACTCATTCCCAATCCCATTGTTGAAAACATACTGTGGCTATCAGTGAAGAATGAGGCAGTTCGACTTCACTTCAGGCACTTTATTGAACGCCTGGACAATTATTCTCAACAGAAGGTTAGCACTGGGTTATAATAAAAACAACAACAAACCGCTGGTTAACACTAACACTCACTTTGTATTCACATAGCTCCCCTAAGTAACTAGCTAGTTCTCTTTCATTAACGTACTATAGTCCTCAGGTCCTAAAGCTGCGCTGAACTAAACACACCGGCTTAAACCAATATGTGCCTTTAATGGACATGCAGTTATTTTCAAATGAGAACACTTTTCAGTTACAGTAATCTAATGTTGGGTCTTAAAATAAAAAAATTTCATATAATTTTCTTGAATCAAGTGTAAATCTTATAGCTTAACACTTTAACTGCCGAAAACGCCGGAACTCGTCATTCCCCGCCATGCTCAAGTTGCCGAGGACGCCGGAACTCGTCTTTGATATCAATATTTCAAAAATCTGTGATCGGAATCATATTTCCCCTCTGCAGCCTTGACACACAGTTCTGATCTCCTCTCAATCCTCTAGCGGTTCAAGAGCGCCATCTGGTGGCCGATCGGCAGATCGAAAAACCGGATGTCAACCTTTAACCCGGCAGGACTCACTCCATATGTGGTCCGGGCACTCGCTAATGTTAGAGAGACTCAGTCTTCACACAGTGAACATCGATCGGTGGAAATAACTCGAAAAAACAACATGATTTGGACATATATACTATTATACAACCTGGAAATAGATCCGGTATTTTGACATCCCATAATTGAAAACTGTCAACTCCATGCTGATCGCCCAACGGCCCGAGGAGACTGGGGTGAGTTTTAGCGTTATATTCTAACGTGTTCTTTACTAACTGCTATGATGAACATATGACCCACATTAGATGAATGGTATAACGTTGCCCACGGAATTATAAACGCCCCCTCGCCCATCCGGTCAACATCAGATGACGTGTAGTAAATTCTAGAAGTACGTCCAATTGAAATTTTTGATCTCGCACAGATTCCTACCAAACTGTATTTCATCATCAATATAATGCATTTGGGGCTATAAATCACGTTCTGGAGAAAGCTGCAGAAAGAGATGAAAACATACTTATACTTTAGACCATATTTTAGTATGAATATGTGAATGAAAAAGTTTAACGTTGCTACACCATGAACAATACATATAGGACCTTGAATGGGCCCTAATAACGGCAATCTAGCAATAGAATTTAAAAAGTTATAGCCCTGCAAAGAAGGGAAACTTCTCCATGTTAAATAGAGCTGGCAACGGATGGTATATCATGAATTTAACCTTAGGCAATCAAAGTGTTAACATTATAGCATGAAAATAACCAACATATTTTCTTTGGAGGTGTTTGTGAAATAAACATATTAAATGTGTATTGTTCCCTGTGTGTTTTTATCATAGAGGTGTGGTTATTGAATGATTGCCTAGACCCTAGACTACATGTTAATCTAATGTTAATCTTAATCAACCTCAATTTTCAAAGGTACTCGAATTTTCTTTTGTAAATAGACTTGATGGCTTCATTGAAAAATATGGATTATTGAGTGACCATCAATATGGTTTTAGGAGCAATAGATCAACATCCTTAGCAGTAATAGATTTTGTGGAAAATATATCAACAGCAATTAATGAAAAACAACCTTCAATAGGTGTATTTATTGATTTACGTAAAGCATTTGACACAATTGATCATTCCCTGCTTTTACAAAAAATGGAACGGTATGGAATAAGAGGTGTCACTCATCATTGGTTAAGAAGTTATCTAGATAATAGGTTTCAATATGTAAATATTAATAATACAGAATCACATCTTAGAAGAGTAACTTGTGGTGTTCCACAGGGTTCCATATTGGGACCCAAGTTATTTATACTTTATTTAAATGATATTTTTACAGTATCGAATATTTAGAAAATTGTTACGTTTGCTGATGATACTAATTTACTTTGTTCAGGGGAGGACATAACATAATTATTGAAAACAGTAGAAAGGGAATTGATAAAGTTAAAGAAATGGTTTGATAGGAATAAGTTGTCTCTTAATGAAAACAAAACAAAATGTATGGTATTTGGTGGTGTTCCTACCGACTGTGAAATTAAACTGAATTTAAATGGAACCGAAATTGAAAGAGTATATGAAACAAAATTCTTAGGTGTGATTATGGATCACAAACTCTGTTGGAAGCCACATATACAATATATCAAAGGTAAATTAGCCAAATCTGTTGGCATTCTGTACAAAACAAGGGAGCTGTTAAACCAGAAATGTTTGCATATATTGTATTTTTCACTTGTGGTGCCATACATGTCATATTGTGTTGAGGTCTGGGGGAATGTTTACAAAACAAATATAGATCCTATTATTAAACTACAGAAAAGAGCTATTAGAATAATAAATAAATCTAGTTATCTTGAATCGACAAATCCATTATTCATAAAGTCCTGCACATTAAAATGTGTAGATATGGTTTACATAAAAACCTTGGAGATCATTTTTCGTGCTAAAAGTAAGAACCTACCAGCTTGTATTCAATGTGTCTTTCAACCAAGAGAAGGAAAGTATAATTTAAGAGGGTTGTGTATTCTTAAAACATATAAAAAGGTAAGAACTAATGTAAAAGCTAGATGTGTTTCAATTTTGGGAGTTAAATTGTGGAATAGGCTTAGTGACGGGTTGAAGTTGTGTACCTCTCAGTTTTGAGTAAAACATCAAACATTTATTTTCTCTTTTCTTTTTTCTCTTAAAGAAAAAGTTAAAAAAAATTATATCTTGCAGCATATTTTATATTATATTATAGCATATTTCTTTCTTATATTAAAGTATATTTCGTTTTTAAGAATTGTAAAGGATCGGCAAAAATAAGCATGTGCTTCAGCCTATTAATTTTTTCGGTCATTGAGTTTGGATTTTGTGTGTGAGCTTACTTTGAATATGTACATTTGTGATTTTTTCTTTTTCTCTTTTCCTTTTGAAAGTCCACACATGTGTGTTTTTGATTTATCTGTAAACAAAGACCGAAAATAAAACGATTCATCATTCATCAAGGATGAGGACTATTTCACCATACATGACGCATTATAGCTTTTTGCTCGCTGATGGGGTCCCATGTTGTGCAGTAGGTGCCCTTTTTAATTCCCCCCCCGGCCCTTCAAACAGTCTAAGTCCACCACTGATTAATCAGGTGTGTTCTCTCGCAGGTGCCACTCTACACATGGTTGGCCCTGCCTCCATAAAATAATAAAAGAGTTAAACCAGCCACACTCTGGCCCTGCCCCATAAAAGAGTTAAACTAGCCACACTCTGGCCCTGCCCCATAAAATAGTTAAACTAGCCACACTCTGGCCCTGTCCCCATAAAAGAGTTAAACTAGCCACACTCTGGCCCTGCCCCCATAAAATAGTTAAACTAGCCACACTCTGGCCCTGCCCCCATAAAATAGTTAAACTAGCCACACTCTGGCCCTGCCCCCATAAAAGAGTTAAACTAGCCACACTCTGGTCCTGCCCCATAAAAGAGTTAAACCAGCCACACTCTGGCCCTTCCCAATAAAAGAGTTAAACCAGCCACACTCTGGCCCTGCCCCATAAAATAGTTACCACTCTCTCTCTCTTTCATCATCATTGTTTGCAGTCCTTTTAGTAACTTTGTTCTTTTGTTTTGGAGATGGGGGCAGAGTACTCTAGTCATCGTTTACTTTTTATAGTTTAGATTGGATATCCGTCCTCTCTTCATTTGGTAATATATTCTTCTGTTCTTAAAATAAATATATATACTTTTTTGTACCTCTGGTCTGGTGTCATCTTATGTTTATAGTATACATTTGAGCCAGTTTATTATTGTGTATGTGGCATGTAACAGTGTGTGTGTGTGTGTGTGTTTTCGTACCTGTGTTTTTCTGTGACTGGCAGTGGAGATGCATCATCTTTTAACACCCTTTAGAGTGAAAGCTATTGACAGAACCATCTGTCTACAAACATGCGTGTGGAGGTGTGTGTGTGTGTGTGTGTGTGTGTGCGTGTGTGTGTGTGTGTGTGTGTGTGTGTGTGTGTGTGTGTGTGTGTGTGTGTGTGTGTGTGTGTGTGTGTGTGTGTGTGTATGTGTGTGTGTAGCTCTGGGTGACAGTGAAAGAGAGAGACAGAGAGAGAGAGAGATAGAGAGAGAGAGATATGGTGTTGGAGGAACACTGTTTGTTTGTGTGTGTGTGTGTGTGTGTGTGTGTGTGTGTGTGTGTGTGTGTGTGTGTGTGTGTGTGTGTGTGTGTGTGTGTGTGTGTGTGTGTGTGTGTGTGCGCGCGCACACACATGCAAGCCTATTCTTGTGGGTGTGGGTGTGTGTGCGTGTGTGCATGCTCACACTCCCTTAGTGTCTATGTCTATGCGTTATTGTGGTAACCTCTATTCTTATCTGTATTTCGTAGAGTGTCTATCAATGTTCCTGAGAACTGCTCAAAAGCTGCATCTTTACCTACAGTATGACCACAACTAAGATGAGCAGTGGTCTGATGTGTGTATGGAAAACGATCCAGAAATTGCTCTGAATATGTTTATGGAAAAACAAAACCAAGTTGGCTGATAAGCACACCCCCTTAACCCTTTCACTACCACACTACAGAAGGTTAACCCTTTACTATCACACTACAGACGGTTGTGATAGTAAAGGGTTAACCTGTAGTGTGGTAGTGAAAGGGTTAACATGCTGTCGTGTGGCAGTGAAAGGGTTAACCTTCTGTATTGTCGCAGTGAAAGGGTTAACTGTTTGGTAGTGCGGCAGTGAAAGGGTTAAGGAAACATACTGCAAAGCATGACCAGGCTTAGATGAACCAGCATGATACCGCCAAGAATTAGGGGTGGGAATCACCAGAGGCCCCACGATACGATATTATCACAATACTAGAGTCACAATATTATAATATCACTATATTGCGTTATGTTGTGTTATATTGCACTATATTGCAATTTATTACCTTTTTTCGACTGCAAATTATGCCCCCAGTGTCTCTTTCAGTCTGTTCACCTCACTCAATGGGATTGTCAAGCAAAATATATATTTATACAACGGCATGCAAATTTCTCGATTCTGATTGGCCATTCACACGTCTTTATTGGCAACAATCCACGGTCCTGGGCTCAGGACCCGCCCACAACCCAATCACATAACCCTCCCCGGCTCACTCCGGGAGAAAACAGGATCGCGGACAACAAATGGTTATGTTGAAAGCACCATAACGACTAAATATGAAGCGATTCTGTCAAGGGGAATGTGTTAGTATTTTAAACAATGTTGGATGATGTAATTGATGGGTCTTGACTCAATCTAGAACAAAAGAAAAATCGCGGATTGATTGATAGATTAATTGATTGATTTAAATTTCTTCCTTCCTACTTTCTACTGACTGCAGCGTTCTCTACAAACACACACACACACATACACACACACACACACACACACACACACACACACACACACGTACACACACACACGCACACACACACTGTGACACACACACACACACACACACACGCACACACACACACACACACTCCTGTCTGCAACAGCGGGGGAGTCAGACTGAGAGAGAAGCAGCGCTGTTTTAAGTGAGCATGGTCTATTGAATTGATTGATTGGTTGATTGCTAATTTTATTACTGTACCCCTGGTTTCCAACTGGTTAAGTTTAGGCTAAAAGAAATAAATAAAAAAATAGGGCGAAGAAAACGTTTTTTTCCTATAGGGCAAAGAAAACGTTTTAATAAATTTTCAATCAATCATTCCAATAATACACAGTTGGATGTGTTAGTTGGTTGGATGCACTTCAAGCTGCTTCCACATGAGGCAACTTCTCTCAATCATTCCAATAATACACAGTTGGATGTGTTAGTTTGGTTGGATGCACTTCAAGCTGCTTCCACATGGAGTTGTGGGAACTACTTTTTCTGGCGGATGGTTTTTTCAATAAATCTTCGATTAATGTGTGTTTATTGTATAGAAATAAGGTTGGATGAATCTGGCAGTTGTATAAAAGCTTTACACCACGTGCAGTCGTGATTTGTGACCAATAAACCATGCCTAGGGGGGTCTAACGACCCTCGGCTGCGCCTCGGGCCTAACAACCACCCCTAGGCATGGTTTATTGGTCACAAACCACTCCTGCGTGTGATGTAATGCTTAAATATATATTAATAATATCGATACTTGCCGTCACTGTATCAATATAATTATCACGGTTGTGTTTGGAACCCAATGTGCAGGCAAGGAGAAGCGGCAGACAGAACTGGATAAAACCCAATATGGGTGTATTTAATGAATGGTCAATGTCCAGGCAGGGGTCGGTACATGGGGGTGGTAATCATAATGTTCAGGGTGTGCACAGGGGTAAGATAATCAGACAGACGGGGTCAGAGCAGGGACAGGGATCGTCAGCCGGGCATGTGTGTCAGAGCAGTTCCTTGTGAGCCGGGCCAGTGTCTCCAGGTCTTAGCCGGGCCAGGTCTTCCTTGTGAGCCAGGTCAGTGTCTTCAGGTCTTCGCCGTGCAGGCTAGGAGAGAGGATGAGAATACAAGTTAGACAAGGTCAAAGAATGAGAGATCCAGGCGAACAACTAGGAGAATCAGAATAGCGAACATGAGCATAATAACATGACTACCGTAATTCCTCTAATAGTAACCCCGGCTTGTATTTGTTTCAACTGTAGCGGGTACCAGGCTTGTATTAGGAGGAGGCCTGTATAAGAGGGAGGCCTATATTTCAAATTTTCAAACGGATCATAATGAATAAATCAACATTTTGTGTCAGTTTGAACCCAGTCAAAATGTACTGGGTTCATTTATTGAAACCAAGTACTGTATGAAATAGTAAACAGTGCAATTACAGGTGGTCACTGGTCATTTCAACGTTTTCAAAGTGAAATCAAGTAACTAGCTCAGTATGCAGCTCAGTATATTAGTAACCCGGCTTGTATTAGGAGGCCGGCTTATAATTGCTTAGCTCAAGAGCGCACCCGGCCATTAATAGAGACCCGGCTTGTATTTGAGACCCGGTTACTATTAGAGGAATTACGGTAACTGGTAACGAGAGTTTACAATATGACAGCTTCTCCATGTCTGGGGTGGGGTTATATACCAAGATGTACCATGCCCACAGACCTCAGATCAGCTGCCTCGTTGATACCACACCTGTACCTACTTGACCATAATGAGAGTGGGAGAAGGGGAAAGAGAGACAGAGAGAGGGAAGAGCACGAACAGGCAGGAACCCTGACAATAATATTGGCACACGAGAATATTATCAACAGAAAATCAGCAATGCTAAACATTTATGGGGAAGGGAAGACACTGAATTAAATTATTAAAAGGAAATCAAACATACCACTTATAGATTGTGGAAGGGAAAAAAAGTAGCTACTGTAGCATGGCTTGATTAAGAATGGGTCTCATTCACCAATGGACTTAAGACAAAAGATCAGACACATTTTTGTCTTAGCGCCACTTAAGACATTTTCTGGCCGATTTTGGGATTCACCAACGGTCCCTTCTCCTGGATTCGGTCCTAACTAAGAGCAGGATTTAGGAGCGCTGAAGAGCAGTCGTAAGTCGACAGACTGGTGTGCGCTGTGTTCTTAAGGGCTTTATTTGGGAGGAATCATGGTGATTTCGTTCATGTCAACTCTACAGGCTTCCTTGGAATTAATTTATCATAATCATAATAAATATGACAATATTTGTATGATAATTTTTTTTTATCAAAGTTTTACATTTACACTCGTGCCTCAAGAGGCACCGTGATGTCAGAAAATAAGTAAAACACACCAACACTGCAAATGACAGTGGATAAATAAATAATAACTAAAGCTAATCACATGGATATAGCTATATAGTCTTGTTGCGCGCTCCTGGCCACCTGTTCAGCCCACGCACACACACACACACACACACACACACACACACACACACACACACACACACACACACACACACACACACACACACACACACACACACACACACACACTCTCTCTTAGCTGTCCATCGTGTTCGATGATGACGCTTGCTCCAGGGATGGGGAGAGGGGGGGGGTGGGGGGGGGGAGTTAGCGCCGCTGCCGCTGGTGCCACTTCTCGTGGGCGTTGAGTCCGATCCTTGAGCCGCACACCCGTCCACAGATGGCGCAAGGGAAGCCAGATACCTGGGGGATGCCAGCCGCCCGCTGGTGTCGTTGCGTGCGCCTCTCAGATCTTCGGTCTTGGTTCGTTTGGTGTATTTGGGAAACTGCAGTGGCACAAGTGACTTGCCAGGCTGATCTGTCGAGTGCCAGAGTTTCAAGCTGCGTGATGTTTGCACACTTTAGGAGGTCTCTGGTGTAGTCCTTAAAGCGTCTCTTTTGGCCTCCAGCAGCCCGCTTTGCTCCTCTCAGTTGGCCATAGAGGACTTGGCGGGGCAGGCGGTGGTCAGGCATACGTATGGTGTGCCCTATCCAACGAAGATGTTTTTTGGCCACAGCTGCGGCCATACAGATTGAGTTGGTGTTGTTGAGGATGTCTGTGTGGGGGACTCGATCTTCCCAGGTCAGGCCGAGGATCCTTTGGAGGCAACGGATGTGGAAAGCGTCCAGGTTGGTGATGTGCCGGCGGTATGGGGTCCAGGATTCTGCTCCATAGAGCAGAGTGGAGAGACATACTGCGTTGTAAACGGCAACCTTGGTGCTGATCTTCAGGTTTCGGTTTTCAAAAACCCTGCTGCGTAGGCGTCCAAAGGATGATGCCGCTTTATTGATACGTGTGTGTATCTCCGCGTCAAGGGAGCAGCATGAGGACAGAGTGGAGCCGAGGTAGGTGAAATGATCCACTGTTTTGAGTGGAACACCGTTTATGTGAAAACTGGGAGGTGTAGAGGTTCGGGAAGTGAGTTGGGACATGACTTCGGTTTTTTGTATGTTGACCTGGAGACCGAAGGATTGGTACAGGCTGGATATGGTGTCGAGAGCATGCTGCATAGACTCTGGACTGTGAGCTAAGATGGCACAGTCATCAGCGTACTGTAGCTCACATACTTGGCAGGATTTTGTCTTTGTGTGTGCCTGGAGCCGGCGGATGTTGAAGAGGCTACCATCAAGGCGGTATTCCACATGGACACCGTCTTCATGTCCCATGGCTCGGCGGAAGAGGCAGGTGACGGCAGAGAGGAGGAGATTAAAGAGCACCGGAGCCAAGACACAGCCCTGCTTCACCCCAACATTAACCTTAAAGGATTCTGACTGGAGTTCACCCGTCTGGACTCTGGCTTGCATCCCGTCATGCAGCTGCTGAAGGATGGAGAGAAACTTGGGTGGTACCCCAAGTTTGTTGAGGTGTTTCCAGAGCAGCTCACGGCTGATGGTGTCGAAGGCTTTGCTTAGGTCTATGAAGGCTATGTAAAGATCCTTGCGATGCTCTCTGCTCTTCTCTAGCAGCTGCCTCAGGACAAAAACCATGTCGGTGGTGGATCTGGTCTTCCGAAAGCCACATTGAGTTTCCGGAAGCGCAGCTTCAGAGATGTTTTCCACCAGCCTGTTCAGCATGATCTTCGCCAGCACTTTCCCTGCGATGGAGAGGAGAGAGATTCCTCGGCTGTTTCCGCAGACTGCTCTGTCCCCTTTCTGCTTGTAGATGACCACAATGTTTGCATCCTTCCAGTCCTGTGGGAGGGTCTCATGTTCCCAGATGTTGCAGATCAGGAGGTGCAGACGGCGCGTGAGGAGGTACCCTCCGTGTTTGAAAACCTCTGCTGGGATGCCATCGGGTCCAGGGCTTTTATTGTTCTTTAGACCCGCAATGGCTTGACTGGTCTCAGAGAAGTGTGGTGGGGTGTCCAGGTGCATGACTGGTGGCATGTCTGGGAGATTATCCAGGATATGTGGGTCAGTGGGGTTGGTGTGATTGAGTAAAGACTCAAAGTGGTTTGCCCAGCGGGTGAGAATCTCATGTCGGTCCTTAAAGAGTTTAGAACCGTCGACTGATCGAACTGGAGCAGTCGCCCGCTTCCTGGGGCCATGCAGTGCTTTGATGGCATCGTAAAAGCCCTGGATGTTGTGGCAGTCTGCCAGGCTTTGGATCTCCTTCGCCTTCTGTATCCACCAGGCATCCTCCATAGTCCGGAGGGCTCGCTGGGTTGCTGTTCTTGCTGCAGCAAAGGCAGCTTTCAGGGTGGGAGAACCAGGGCAGGACAGGAGGGCTTTGTGGGCTTCATGCTTGGTTTTTAGCAGGGACTGTATCTTGGCTGAGTTACAATCAAACCAGTCCTGGTGTCGTTTCCTCGTCTGGCCAAGTGCCTCAGAGGCTGCGCTGTGGATAGCCTGGCGCAGAGCTGGCCAGTCAGCTGATTCCTCCGGGATCTTATTGAGGTTTTCAGCAAGGAGCTGTCGGAGGTGGTTTTTTGAGGTGGGGGTGTTCAGTGCTGCAGAATTTAGTTTCTTATTAGGTGCTACCCTCGGTCCACGGGGTTGGATACTCATGAGGAGTTTGGATCTGACCATGAGGTGATCAGTCCAACACTCGGCTCCACGCATGACTCGGGTGGTAAGGACGTCCTGTCGGTCTTTTTGGCGTACAATCACATAGTCCAGGAGATGCCAGTGTTTAGAGCGGGGGTGTTGCCAGGTGGTTTTGAACCTGTTCTTCATCTGGAAGATGGTGTTGGTTATGACCAGGTGGTGTTCTGCACAGAGGGAGAGGAGCCGAAGCTCTGCGCAGCATGTCCGCAATCGTCAAGCGTACCACCACTTACCAATTTCCTACATTTCTCATGCCAATTTACTACATTTAATGCAGGTCGATGTCAACCAAGCAGCCGGTGTGCGACGCCTCTGGAGTCTGGTCCGTTCACGCCCGACTCTGTGGCGGCCTGTCACGCTAAGATGTGTACTGTACTGTACTGTACTGTAGTATAACTACATTATGACTACTATACGGCAGAGCAGTATCTCTGATCTCCTAATAAAACAAGTCATTAGAATAATATATAATAATAATATTCATTACACACGTAGACTATACAGTATGCGCATGTGTGTGTGTTTGTGTGTGTGTGTGTGCGCGCGTGCTGCGGCAGGTGGCCAGGAGCGTGCAACGAGACGGTATAAATATGGAATATTAATACAGTCTATTCCAATATATGGCTATAGTGTGCTGTATGATGACGATACATTTGAATCTGATCTCATTTTTATTCATTGCAAAGCTCTTCAGCTCTACCTGTAGAATACAGGGATCGGCTCATGCAACGCAGACCCTTTTTTTGCACACGGCCCTCGCATTAGAATGAGCTGGAGGGGCATGTCTGAATGCAAATGAAGTAAGCGAGAACGCGCATCAGCGGTTCGCAGCTGTGATCATTTGGCAAGTTAAGACAACCTCTCCATGCGTTGGTGAATCCGGGGGTAATTGTTGTCGGCTTTCTCTTACGACCTTCCAAGGAGGTTGTCGTAAGAGAAATCTTAAGACAATGGGTCTCATTCCCGAATGGATTTACGACCAAAAATGTCCTCTTAGGCAGATTTCTGCCCATTTAAGACATATTAGCGCGATTCCCCAAATCTTCCTGAGATCAGATCTGAGCGTGGCTGAGAGCAGATTTAAGAGTGCTGAGGAGCACACTTATGATTGATTGACTAATTGAAAATTGTATTAACTTGACAGACTGTGTTCTCATAGTGATTCCTTCATGTCAACGCTACAGGCCTCCTTGGAATTAATTACTTAATCATAATTAAAATAAATATGACTATATTTGTACGATAAGAAATTACGCATTTGATGTCGGAAACATTTATAATATGGATTCATCTGATCACAGGGCAGCTGGATTAACCATATCTGAACCAGCTATTTTGGACAAATGTATAATTACTTTAATTACTCAGATATTCAAACACAATTATGCAATTATTGTGAAATTATTGAAAATAATAATTATTTAATGCCTTCTGTGGAATTTGTATTTCTTATTTGTTACACATCTGTTTTAATGATTAATTATATACATTTGAAAGAATGCAGGTCAACATGCAATATATCCCATTGATTGGTATACAATGGGACATACCTTTGTTTGATATAGCTATAAACCTGCATTCCTTCGAATATATCATTAATCAATTAAACTTATATTGAAATACACTATATAGCCTATACACCAACACTGAAATGACAGTGGATAAATAAATAAATAAGAACTAAAGCTAATCGCATGGAAATAGACTGCATTAATATTCCATAACAAGTCTTGTGTGCGCCAGTATGGCCTACGTGTCTAATGAATGAACAGTATAGGCTTAATATATTCTAGTTACTTGTTTCATTAGGATTTAGTAGATACTATATATATGCTCTGCCCTACGTACAGTATAAGTACAGTCTGTATACAGACTGTACCTATACTGTGCGTAGGGCAGAGCATATAGTATCTACTAAATCCTAATGCAACAAGTCATTAATGGAATAATAAGCCTATACTGCGTTCATTCATTACGCCGTATGCATTAATGGAATAATGGAATAATAAGCCTATACTGCGTTCATTCATTACGCCGTAGGCTACAGTACTGAGCGCACGCCCCGGCAGGTGTAACACCACAAGCTGTACTATATATGATGACAATACATGAATCTAATCTCATTTTGATGGGTCGCAAGACTTGCAAGGCACTTCCGCATCCATTTCCCCACAGCTGCATCATTAGTGTCCTTATAAGGAGCTCTGGAGGCGTTGTTTTGTATGCAAATGACCTGAACGGGGACGCGAATTCGCCTTTGAGACATGGTGCCATTCTCGAACGCAGATATCACAGCTGTAACCGTTTGAGACACTTAAGACATATTACCAGCGTGTTGAGGACTCAGAGTGAACTTGTCATTGATTCTGTCTCAGTCGGTTCCAAGATAAGTCTTCCAAGAGAACTCTTTGGAAAATATTGGGGAATGAGACCCAATGTTGGTGGATGAGGTCCAATATTATGAAGGAGAAGCAGTGCACATTTTGAGTTCAAACTAGTAGATGTTAAGCATATTTATCAGTCCCTATGCCTATATTTTAACAGATGTTTGACCATTTCTGTGTGCCCTGCAGCATTATGGAAATAATCTAAAATCATACCATTGCTTAAAGACAAAAAGGAGAAAATGCTCTCTATCAATTGACCTATATCAAGCCTTAAGATACAGTAGGTCTATTAACAATCAGTGACACAGGCACCCTCACAGAAAGACTAGCTCTTCACTGCCCTTCTAAAACAAATATCACAAAGATGCACCGTCTGTCATGGCTGACGTTGAGGCTAGGTTAACATCTAGTCTTCTCATATTTGCCCAAAATGCAATTGCAGACAGAAAACTGTTTCTACACAAAACAACTTTGTGACTAACGCACAGTCATCACACTAGACAGGTCTAACACACAGTCATCACACTAGACAGGTCTAACACACAGTCATCACACTAGACAGGTCAGCATGAGGTCACATAAATAAATCAACTTAATTTATAGACAGTCCTTTATAGAGCCTCCAACCTGTAGAACTCATTACCTACACATTAAACACACCAGAAAAAAAATCACTCAAACAGAAACGAATGAGAGAGACCACACAACATAAACAAATGAGAGAGACCACACAACAGAAACTAATGAGAGAGACCACACAACAGAAACTAATGAGAGAGACCACACAACAGAAACTAATGAGAGAGACCACACAACAGAAACAAATGAGAGAGACCACACAACAGAAACTAATGAGAGAGACCACACAACATAAACGAATGAGAGAGACCACACAACAGAAACTAATGAGAGAGAACACACAACAGAAACTAATGAGAGAGACCACACAACAGTGTTAGATTTCAGGGTAATTAGCCTTTTGTTGATGGTTATCAGCCTCCATCTCCTATCCTGGCCATCTCTGCATTGTGTATTTGTTTGGTATTGTTGAGGCAATCGTTCGTGGAATTCTGTTCTCCCACACGCTTACTGGCTAAAACACTGGGTCTCATTCCCGAAAATTTTTCAAAGATATATTCTGGAAGACTTATCTTGGAACCACTGAGACATAATCTATGACAAGTACACTCTGAGTCCTGAACGTGCTGGAGATATGTCTTAAGTGGCTGAAACGGTCGCAGAAATTATATGATCTGATATCTGCTTGGAGAATGGCATTCTGTCGTAAACTCCAAAGCGCGTTCCCGTTCAGCTCATTTGCATACAAAACACCGCCTCCATAGCTCCTTATAAGGCAACTGGTGACGCAGCTGTGTGAAATGGAATGGCGGAAGTGCTTTGCGAGCCGCGTGATTACGAAACCTAGCGTCAGTCAGTGCCAATCAGAGAGCGTCTCCGAGAAATGCGGCTAGGTTTCGTAATCACGCTTGCGCCCATCAAAACTAGATTAGATTAATGTATTGGCATCATATACAGCTCGCGGTACACACCTGCCGCAGCGCGCACGCACACACAGACACACACGCGCGCGTGTGCGCGCAGTACTGTATATGAATGACATATAATATATATAGCCTACGGCGGGCGTAATGAATGAACGCAGTATGGCTTATTATTCCATAATTAAGCCTATAGGCTACTGTTCATTCGTAGGCGCACACAAGACTTGTTATGGAATATTAATGCAGTCTATTTCCACCGATTAGCTTTAGTTCTTATTTATTTATCCACTGTCATTTCAGTGTTGGTGTATAGGCTATATAGTGTATTTCAATATAAGTTTAATTGATTAATGATATATTCGAAGGAATGCAGGTTTATAGCTATATCAACCCCCTCCAATGTACAGTAAATGACCAAGTATGGTTTTGTCAATATTTCAATGTACAGTTTTGCTTGTACAGTGTAAGTCTATCCCCCACCCACCCCTACCCAACCTCCTCCAACAGTTTCTACGTCAAATGTACTCTCTTTTCTGGACTCTTTTTGTATCACAAACAGTACTGTATTTGCAAATCTGGTATGTCATAAATGTATAGATGTAGAAGTACATCTGTGTCATGTGTGTCATATATGTTATGATGAATTGAAAATGGGGGACCCTGATGTAAACAAGATGAAATTCTTTCTCTGGTCTGCATCCCCTTATGTAATTGAGCTGTACTGTACTGTACCCATTCTGCAATCTGTTAATGAAGTTTTCAATCAATCAATCAAACAAAGGTCTGTCCCATTGTATACCAATCAATGGGATACATTGCATGTTGACCTGCATTCTTTCAAATGTATATAATTAATCATTAAAACAGATGTGTAACAAATAAGAAATACAAATTCCAAATTATTATTATTTTCAATCATTTCACAATAATTGCATAATTGTGTTTGAATATCTGAGTAATTATTTGTCCAAAATAGCTGGTTCAGATATGGTTAATCCAGCTGCCCTGTGATCAGATGAATCCATATTATTTATTTTTCCGACATCAAATGCGTAATTTCTTATCGTACAAATATTGTCATATTTATTTTAATTATGATTAAGTAATTAATTCCAATGAGGCCTGTAGCGTTGACGTGAAGGAATCACTATGAGAACACAGTCTGTCAAGTTACAATAACATTTTAAATTAATCAATCAATCATGAGATTTGATCGTGGGCTGAGAGCATATTTAAGTGTGCTCCTCAGCACTCTTAGATCTGCTCTCAAATAAGATCTCAGGAAAATTTGAGGACTCCCACTCCCAGCCCTAATATGTCTTAAATAGGCCGAAATCTGGCTAAGACGAAATATTTTGTCGTAACTTCGTTCGAGAATGAGACCCACTGTCTCTATTCCCTGTTGCATCCGGAAAATAATGTAAGTAGAGTCGTCTTCATATCAGAAGGATGTTTATTTGCATAAATAAAAGTTCTCCTACAGAATGAACAAATTGAAAGTCTTTAAAAGGTTGAGAAACTAAGAAAATATCCATCTGTCTGTCTCACTATACTGCCCTGTCACTTTACCACTGTGTGCTCTGTCTTGCTGGTCAGACTATTGAGCGATCTACCACTGTCTTTTTGTAATTTGTTATCTCGCTTTCATCACCTAGGTGCTCTCTCTCTCTCTCTCTCTCTCTCTCTCTCTCTCTCTCTCTCTCTCTCTCTCTCTCTCTCTCTCTCTCTCTCTCTCTCTCTCACTGTCTCTGTCTCTCTGCCCTGGCCATGTGATGTATAATAAATGCAGTGTAATGGATTGCAGCAAGACATGGTGAATTATTGACAATCCTCTTTGTCTGTGTGGCTCCCTCTCCTGCCCGCCTCTTGGGAGGGACCACTGCAGAGGACACACAGGAGGGAACCGTGTAACATTACTGGTCACACAGTCTCTCATACTAGAGGCCACTCTGCCTCTAGGAGTGGATCACAGGTGTGGCACCTTGTGTAAGACCAGGGCCCTCATTTATCAACGTTGCGTACGCACAGATATGTGCTTAACCCGTGCGTACGATCATTTCTAAGCAAAGTGTGGGACTTATCAATTTGAACTTGTGCTTGACTTTGTGCTTATATCTACGCACAGCTCGGAGCATGCGTAGCTGACGCCCGATGGTAGAATATCGTTACTGCAGACGGACGGCATATGCGCTCCTCAGTTGCATGCATTAGTTTCAATGCGGAAATAAGCTTTCGTGCATTACTCCCGACACTGGCGTGTGTTCTGTATGAACCGTAATTCATTATAGTTCATTGTGAAATAGCGACAGTAGTGTAATTATAACGGGCTCATGCGCGAACAAGAGGTTGGCTTGCTTGTTTGGCACGGGGGGCAGACGCAGAACACCCACCTCCAAACGCGATTAAATATTGTTTCAAATAAAAAGCGACATACTATTATTTTGTGTCATGTTTCCAAATAAGATTGGCCACAACGAAATGCTTTCTACTTCAATTTGTTGGTTAGAAAAGATTACCTCGCTCCGTTGAAACTTCACTGAGACTAACAGTAAAAGACAGTATTATTTTTTTGTGAGCTCCGCGCACAGACGTGATAATAATAATAACAATAATAATAATAGCTTCATTTTATATAGCGTCTTTCAAGAGACCCATGCAAGGTCGCTTTACATAGATAGGGGGGGGAAATAACAAAGTAATAAACATAGTGGACAGACTATGTAAATATGATGATGGGATTCAAGTTCACGTTTTTATTGATCACATAGGCAGGCTACATCATACATGGCAGTGAGATTCATTGTTCTTGTATATGCTCTCGTATTATTGTTTATATAGGCTACCCAATACTGACATCAAAATAGATTGTATGCCAGGGCGGTCAGGTGGCGTAACGGAGATTGCGTTCGTCACCAAACACCGGAGCGGCTAGATTCGCCTGTTCGAATCCAGCTCACAGCTCCGGGGTTGTCACCAGCTTGGCTGGCCGTTCACACTAATACAATTGGCAGTATTAGAGGGTGGGAGAAGCTGGCGGGTTGGGTCCGGGTCGTTGTAAACAGCGACTCCTACAGTTCGGTCGGGGGGCCTGCTAAGCGCGGATAGGACTTGAGTGGGATAGTGTGATCCTTCCACACGCTACGCCCTCTCAATGAGAATCCGCGCTGCCAGGTGAAAAGAAGCGGTTGATTGGCTGGACGTGTGTCGGAGGAAGCACGTGATAGCCTCCACTCTCCCAGACCGACTGTGGGGGGTAAGTGCGCAGCGACCAGGAAGGGGATTGGGAATTGGCATAACGACTAACATTGGGATGGGAGAAAATCGGAGGAAAATGGAGGGGGAAAAAGATCAATAAAAAAAAAAAAAAAAAATAGATTGTATGTGTTATGGTTTGAAACCGACCCCAACAGCACGGCACAGACATGTAGTTCAGAGTTAGCCAAAAACTAGGGCGTATTTATTTACAAAATAGGAATGACCCAATGTACAAATGGGGACGAAGGGACATTTATGCACATGTATTGGGACTGCTCACCAGTTAAGGCATTCTGGAAAGATGTGACCCAACAAATATCAAAACTCGTATCTTGGAATATACCTGTACACCCCTCGGTATTGCTGTTGAATGATGTTTTTGAGTTTGCAGTGAATCCACAGCTAAAGAGATTGGTTTTATCGGGTATCACAGTAGCCAAAAAGCTGATCGCATCACGCTGGTTTCAACCGGAAAAAATGTGCCGTAAAGTTTGGTTTCTTACATATCTCGATGTAATTTACCATGAAATATCTACAGCAAGAATTCTGGGTCTCAATGAATCCAAAATGTCAATGTGGTTAGAAGTGGTGGAGAGAATAAAAGCTAGCTTATAATGGTAGTGTCTGGTTAGGTGCGAGGGATAGTGGAGGTACTTCTCAAGGTGGGGTCCGGGAGGGGGGGGTTCGAGCTGAGCATATGTATGTAGGTTTTTTTTTTTAGATAACAGGTATTATGGGTATATCTTATATAAAACAACTAACCAAAAGGTGATCCCATTGGATGTGCCCTGACAATTAATGCTTGTATATCTTATCGTGTGTTGTCATGTTTGTTTATATGTTTGTTTAAAAAAGAATAAAAAAATAAAATACAAAAAAAAAAATAGGAATGAGCGAAAAACAACAAAAGCACAAGGGGAGAAATGTTCTTGGCAGAGTTGTCTGCGGCTCTGCAGCTCGTCTTCTGAGAAGAGATGGCACTGGCGTTGCGCCTCTGCTGATCCACTCGGGAAAACAGAGAGAGAGATAATGTCAAGAGACGAGTGAACGGGATAACAGGCAGTCCAGTATTGATTAGCTGAGTCAGTAACAACAACAAGCGGCTCCTCTTCAGTGTTAACAAAACACACAAAAAACAGAAAGGTCCCGAGTCCCGGAATTTGCGAGAAAAACAGAGTATCCAAAAAAAGGTACGTTCCAAAACTCACCAAGGCGCAATTGCGCAAAGCGGTCTACGAGGCAGAGATCCAAAGGATGGCAGAGCAAGCAACAGCGGCGACTTCCCACAGACGTCCTGGAGAGAAAAAGACGAGGTACAACACAGGGGGAACAAGCAGCAGCCAGTGGAAATCCAAAACGACCAGACAATGAACGTTAGGAAACCCAGAGTATATGAAGGGCTCCAGCGAGCTGATTAGAACTCACTTCAGGTGCGAGACGGTAATTGGTACCTTGAAGACCTTGAAGCATGCGGCGGCAACGGACCAATCCTCACAGTACCCCCCCCTCCACGGGAGCCACCCGGCGACCAGCCCGGCCTCGGCTTGTCCGGATGGGAACGATGGAAGTCGGTGATCAGGGCGGGGTCCATGATGAGCTGGCGGGAGACCCAGCTCCGTTCCTCCGGACCGTATCCCTCCCAGTCCACCAGGTACTGGAACCCCCGTCCCCGCCGTCAGACGTCCATGAGCTGACGGACCTTCCACTGGGGGTGTCCGTCCACCATCTCGGGAGGAGGCGGGTCTGGGGTAGGAGGCATCAGGGGACTGAGAGAGACAGGTTTAACCCGGGACACATGGAAAACAGGGTGAATGCGCATGGACGCAGGAAGCTTAAGACTCACCGCCGCGGGACTGAGCACCTTCTGGACCTCAAAAGGGCCGACGAACCGGGGGTTAAGCTTCTTGGCCGAGGATCGAAGCGGAAGATCCTTGGCGGACAACCATACCCTCTGCCCAGGGTGGTACGTCGGCGCAGGGATCCGGTGTCGGTCAGCTCCACGACTGGCGCGCTCCGATGACCGGAGCAGCGCAGTCCTGGTGATCTCCCAGACCTGACGACACCGGTCGAGATGATCCTGCACGGAGGGAACTGCCACTTCCGACTCCTGTGCAGGGAAAAGAGGGGGTTGGTAGCCCAGGGATCTCGAATGGCGAGAGGCCGGTGGCGGAACTGACCAGGGAGTTGATGGCGTACTCGACCCAGGGAAGGAACCGGCTCCAGGAAGCGGGTCTCTCGGCGGCAACACAACGGAGAGCAGACTCCACGCTCTGGTTCATCCTCTCTGTTTGTCCGTTGGTCTGGGGATGATAACCAGACGAAAGACTGACAGTTGCCCCCAATCCCTTGCAAAAGGCCCGCCATACCTGGGAAGTGAACTGGGGACCCCGGTCCGAGACGACGTCCTGGGGGAAACCATGGAGGCGGAACACGTGGCTTGTCAGGAGGTCCGCTGTCTCAGAAGCTGAGGGAAGCTTGGGAAGGGCCACGAGGTGAACCCCCTTGCTGAACCGATCCACCACAGTCAGAAGGCACGTGTTTCCCTGGGACGATGGAAGACCTGTGACGAAGTCCAACGCCACATGGGACCAAGGGCGGCTCGGAATGGCAAGTGGCTGCAATAGCCCGGAGGGTGCCTGGTGGGAGGCCTTGCTGCGGGCGCAGACCGTGCAGGCCAGAACAAACTCCTTGACGTCGTTCCTCATGGTGGGCCACCAGAATCGACGAGCCAGGAAGGAGAAAGTGCGATGAACGCCGGGGTGGCAGGCGAACCGGCTGGTATGGCCCCATTGGAGAACCCGGGACCGGACTGAGTCGGGGACGAAGAGGTGACGAACGGGTACGTTGCTGGGAGCGGGATGGAAACGTAGGGCACGCCTGACCACGGTTTCGATGCCCAAGGTGACCACTCCCACCACCCTGGCCTCTGGGAGGATGGGAGTCGGATCCTCGGTGGTTGGAGCCCCCTTGGAGTGTAACCGGGACAGAGAGTCGGCCTTCGTGTTGCGGGACCCAGGGCGAAAGGTCAGCGAGAAGTCGAACCGACTGAGGAAGCTGGCCCACCTTGCCTGCCGGCCGTTGAGGCGCTTGGATGCACGGATGTACGTCAAGTTCTTATGGTCCGTCCAAATGGTGAACGGTTCCTCTGCCCCCTCCAGCCAATGACGCCACTCCTCCAAGGCAGCCACTACCGCCAGCAGCTCCCGGTTGCCAATGTCATAGTCCCTCTCGGCAGGAAGGAAACGACGTGAGTAGAAAGCGCACGGATGGACCTTCTGGTCTGTCGCCGACCGCTGAGACAAGATAGCCCCTAGTCCAGTATCCGAGGCGTCCACCTCCACAATGAACTGCCTCTTGGGGTCTGGGTGGAGCAAGACCGGGGCGGTGGTGAACCTCTTCTTGAGGGAACGGAACGCAGCTCAGGCCGCTGGAGACCAGTCAAACGGCAGGGAGGGAGAGGTCAGCCTGGTAAGTGGTTCCGCCACCTGGCTGTAGTTCCGGATTAATCTCCGGTAGAAGTTTGCGAACCGGAGGAAGCTCTGTAGCTCCTTCCGAGAGGTGGGTTCCGGCCACTCCTCCACGGCCCGGATCTTGCAAGGGTCAGCTCGGGTCAGGCCGCTCTCCACGATGAAGCCTAGGTAATCGACGGAGTCGGAGTGGAAACGGCACTTCTCTGCCTTAACGAAGAGCCGATTGTGGAGGAGGGGCTCCAGCACACGGCGGACATGCTGGACGTGTTCCTCGAGGGTCTTGGAGAAGATGAGGATGTCGTCCAGGTATACAACCACAAACTCCTCGAGCATGTCACGGAGGACGTCGTTCATGAGCGCCTGGAATACCGCCGGAGCGTTGGTGAGGCCGAACGGCATCACCAGGTACTCGTAATGACCCCTGGGAGTCTTGAAGGCGGTCTTCCATTCATCGCCCTCTCGGATACGGACCAGATGGTAGGCACTCCGGAGGTCCAGTTTGGTGAAGACGGTAGCCTGGGTGAGGGGCTTGAAGGTGGAGTTCATGAGAGGAAGAGGATACTTGTTCTTAATGGTGATCTCGTTGAGTTGGCGATAGTCAATGCAGGGTCGAAGGTCTCCATCCTTCTTCCCAACAAAAAAGTAACCGGCCGCCACCGGGGAGGAAGAGAGCCGAATGAGGCCTGCTGCCAAAGACTCAGAGATGTACTTCTCCATCGCTGCCTTCTCAGGGACGGTCAGACTGTAGAGGCGGTTGCCGGGAAGGGGGACCCTGAGCGGAGGTCGATGGCACAGTCGTAAGGCCGGTGAGGCGGAAGGGCCAGAGCCCGGGACTTGCTGAAAACCTCCCCGAGGTCGTGGTACTCGGGGGGGAATAGTTGAGAGGTCCGGGTGCGGCACACTAGGGGAACTCCGGGGCGAAGGACTGGATGTCGCCTGAAGACACTGGGCATGGCAGGAGGAGCTCCACCCCCTGATGGTGCCGGAGGACCAGGCAATGTGGGGCTCATGCAGCGCGAGCCAGGGCCGACCCAGGAAGAGGGGATCTGGTAATAAAAAACTGGAGTCTCTCAATGTGGTTACCAGTAATGGTGAGGAGAACAGGACAGGTGCATTGAGTGATGTCAGCCAGGCGGTGCTGATCCAGCGCGAAAACCTCCAAGGGCCTCTCGAGGTCCTCAAGTGGAATGTTGGCCTGGGTGGCAAACTCAACGTCCAGGAAACTCTCATCAGCACCCGAGTCAATGAGTACCTCCACCGTCGCCCGTTGGTCCGCCCAGGCTAGGGTGACGCTCGTCAGACGGTTAGGTGGTGCACGGGTGTGGGAACAGGAGAAACGGCTCACCAGGATCTCCCGGGGTCCCGGCGAGCCTGGTCTTTTGGCCGGGTAGGGCAATTGGAGATACGGTGTCCATCCCGGCCGCAGTAGAGGCAAAGGCCGGACCTGAGCCTGGACTCCCGTTCAGCCTGGCTAAGGTGTGTGCGTCCCAGCTGCATGGGTTCCTCCTCGGTCACAGACCGGGAGGGGAAAAGGCCACCAGTCGCGGAGGGGGCAGGACGGACAGCAGTACTGTCACGAGTACGGGGGTCTGGGGAACGTCTGGGGGTCCCAGTCGGGCTCTCTCACGCCTTCTCTCCCGGAGGCGTCCGTCGATGCGAATAGCGAGGCTGATTAGGCCCTCGAGAGAATCGGGCTCCTCTCGGGTCGCGAGCTGGTCCCTTACAGCGTCGTTGAGCCCCCTCAGGAAGGTGAGATGAAGCGCCCGATCGTTCCAACCGCTCTCGGTTGCGGCCAGTCTGAACTCGAGCGCGTAGTCTGTGACACTGCCACTGCCCTGCCGGAAGGTGCCCAACCGAGCTCCTGGGTTCTGGCCACGAGCTGGGTGGTGGAAAACCCTTCGGAGCTCTGCCACGAAGTCTGGGTAGGAGAAACAAAAATCAGACCAGGAAGCAGTAACCCACTGTGCTGCTTGGCCTGTGAGCAGGTTAGTCATGTAAGCTACTCGGGCTCCCTCTGACGTAAATCGGCTGGGTTGATGAAGGAAAACCAAGTCACATTGCATGATGAATGTGGCACAATCCTCGAAGTTACCGTTGAACAAACGTGGTTCGGAGAGACGGGGCTCCCGAGGTGCGAGGTCGGGAGGTGCGGGGTCTGTCGCGGCTGCGGGTGGTGATCTGGCTGGGACTCCTGGGACAGGTGGGGTTAAAAGCAGGGTGTTAAATGCTGCACTGAGAGCCTGTAGCTGGTGCACAATATCACCCTGGGTTGTCTGCTGGGTGGCCAGAGTGTTAAGAGACTCCTGAATAGGCTGGACCTGGGCCCGGAGGTCCTGCACAGCAGCCGCAGCCGCACCTAACTGTTGGGTGTGGTCGTTGGTCAACTCGATCTGGACCGCCAACGCTGCCCTAACTCTGTCTGTGTCGGCTGGGGTCGACATGGTCGGGTCGTAATGTTATGGTTTGTAAACAACCCCAACAGCACGGCACAGACAGGTAGTTCAGAGTTAGCCAAAAACCAGGGCGTATTTATTTACAAAACAGAAATGAGCGAAAACAACAAAAAGCACAAGGGGAGAAAATGTTCTTGGCAGAGTTGTCTGCGGCTCTGCAGCTCGTCTTCTGAGCAGAGACGGCACTGTGGCGTTTCGCCTCTGACTCTGCGGCTCTGCAGCTACTTGACGATCCACTCGGGAAAACAGAGAGAGAGATAATGTCAACAAGACGAGCGAACGGAATACAATGCAGTCCAGAATTGTTTAGCTGAGTCAGTAACAACAACAAGCGGCTCCTCTTCAGTGTTACCCAAACACACAAAAAACAGAAAGGTCCCGAGTCCAGGAAAATGCGAGAAAAACAGAGTATCCAATCGCCGCTGTTGCTTGGCTGGACGTGTGTCGGAGGAAGCACGTGATAGCCTCCACTCTCCCAGACCGACTGTGGGGGGTAAGTGCGCAGCGACCAGGAAGGGGATTGGGAATTGGCATAACGACTAACATTGGGATGGGAGAAAATCGGAGGAAAATGGAGGGGGAAAAAGATCAATAAAAAAAAATAAAAAAAATAGATTGTATGTGTTATGGTTTAACTAATACTGCCAATTGTATTAGTGTGAACGGCCAGCCAAGCTGGTGACAACCCCGGAGCTGTGAGCTGGATTCGAACAGGCGAATCTAGCCGCTCCGGTGTTTGGTGACGAACGCAATCTCCGTTACGCCACCTGACCGCCCTGGCATACAATCTATTTTGATGTCAGTATTGGGTAGCCTATATAAACAATAATACGAGAGCATATACAAGAACAATGAATCTCACTGCCATGTATGATGTAGCCTGCCTATGTGATCAATAAAAACGTGAACTTGAATCCCATCATCATATTTACATAGTCTGTCCACTATGTTTATTACTTTGTTATTTCCCCCCCCTATCTATGTAAAGCGACCTTGCATGGGTCTCTTGAAAGACGCTATATAAAATGAAGCTATTATTATTATTGTTATTATTATTATCACGTCTGTGCGCGGAGCTCACAAAAAAAAAATACTGTCTTTTACTGTTAGTCTCAGTGAAGTTTCAACGGAGCGAGGTAATCTTTTCTAACCAACAAATTGAAGTAGAAAGCATTTCGTTGTGGCCAATCTTATTTGGAAACATGACACAAAATAATAGTATGTCGCTTTTTATAGCGCTATTGACCAATCACAAGCAAGCATTTTGATCGCAGTCACAAAAGCTATAACCTCGTTCCCAGCTTTATCTCGCACAGCTGCACTACATCAGGTAATCAAGTCCACACACCTGCCGGCGATGACAGAGGAGCCACAGAACAACTGCGTCTGCATTTGATTTTGTCTTGTCGATGGTGTAAAATGAATTAGGTATATTGTTAGTAAGTTAGCCATGTAATAAGCGGGATAATGTATAGCTATACTCGGTCATTGTCGCAAAATAATTGACCTTCACTGCGTTTAGAACACCTCGGCTACGCCTCTGTGTTCCAGAACTCTGTGTCGGTCAATTATTTTGCGACAATGACCTCGTACAGTACATTATCCCTTTCTTACTATACCTCAGTAGTACATATGATGGTACATATGGTGACAAGATAATTATTGTATTGGAGAGACTGAATTCATTGATACCCATTAACCAATCGACCATTAACCAGCCTGCGCTACTTCATAAACACAGAACAAGCAATACAAGAGAAGTTGCTTTCACCCAACATGTCCTGGCATCGTGCCCTCTGGTCATCCTCTGTTCATCTTGCCCCTCCTACTGCCAGTCCCTATCACTATAGAGGGTCATGTGACCCCCATTTACCTAATTGCATCACGGCACCCACAATATCTGTTATTCCCATAGCTAGTTACTTAGTTATTAGCTATTACTTTATTATTATTATTATATTTTATATTACTATATTGTACTGTACTGTGAATCTATGCATCCCCCACCCTGTACCCCCCCCCCCCCCCATGCTGCTCTGACACCTGAATTTCCCCTAGGGGATCAATAAAGGATTATCTTATCTTATCTTAGGTTTGTCTAGCCCCCAGAATTAAAGTTTAAGAACATTTGTTCTTTGACCACCCCAGCATTCAACATTTTCCTGCACATGAGATTCCTTGCCCTCATAGAGATGGACGAGGTTCCACAATACAAAGGAGGATGTCATTGATTGAATTGTTTCCCCCTTAGTATAAAGAGTGAGTCTGGTCTTAACTATTCTGGCTGAACCATTTCTAAATCTAGTCTCTAGTCTCTGACCACAGCTGTTATCTCTGTACCTCTCTAGTCTCTGACCACAGCTGTTATCTCTGTACCTCTATAGTCTCTGACCACAGCTGTTATCTCTGTACCTCTCTAGACTCTGACCACAGCTGTTATCTCTGTACCTCTCTAGTCTCTGACCACAGCTGTTATCTATGTACCTCTCTAGTCTCTGACCACAGCTGTTATCTCTGTACCTCTCTAGTCTCTGACCACAGCTGTTATCTCTGTACCTCTCTAGTCTCTGACCACAGCTGTTATCTCTGTACCTCTCTAGTCTCTGACCACAGCTGTTATCTCTGTACCTCTCTAGTCTCTGACCACAGCTGTTATCTCTGTACCTCTCTAGTCTCTGACCACAGCTGTTATCTCTGTGCATCTCTATTCTCTGACCACAGCTGTTATCTCTGTACCTCTCTAGTCTCTGACCACAGCTGTTATCTCTATACCTCTCTAGTCTCTGACCACAGCTGTTATCTCTGTACCTCTCTAGTCTCTGACCACAGCTGTTATCTCTGTACCTCTCTAGTCTCTGATCACAGCTGTTATCTCTGTGCATCTCTAGTCTCTGACCACAGCTGTTATCTCTGAAATACAATTTGTGTATTGCCATCCCCTCCAAATGTGTAGGTGGACCTAGTTTCAATGTTTATTGGTTGTGTGTGTGGGTGGTGGTGGTGGTGGTGGATGGTGGTGTGTGTGTGTGTGTGTGTGTGTGTGTGTGTGTGTGTGTGTGTGTGTGTGCGTGTGTCTGTGTGCGTGTGTGCGTGTGTGTGTGTGTGTTAGACATCTGTGGGGCTGCTTAAATTTTTTTTGAATTATAATCGCAAATTTTATCGCAATCGCAATATGTGTCCGAAAAATCGCAATTAGATTATTTCCCAAAATCGTGCAGCCCTAGTGTGTGTGTTTGTGTGTGTGTGTGTGTGTGTGTGCGTGCGTGCATGCGTGCTTGCGTGCGTGCGTGTGTGTGTGTGTGTGTACGGTATGTGCTTTAGACCTTGTGTGTCTTCTAATATGTTTCAGGAGGACAGAGACGCAGCTCAGGTCCTGAGGACATTCTAATGGTCATTCTTGCCATTTCAGTCAACTTGGACAGAACGTTAATAGAGGAGCTTGACATTTCCAGAGGATAATTTCTGAGCTTGCTGCTCTTTACTGGCCCCCAACGACTCTGTGCTTTTTATGTGGTGTCTTTGACTGAGAAGTAGTCAATGATGCGACGCCAGCTACAATTAACAACTCTCTTTAGTCTCAAGCTATTTCAAACGTGAGGAGTCTGTGAGGGGGGCGGAAAAGACTTGAAAAACAACCGGCAGTCAAATCTCTAGATCATAAAAAAAGAAACAAATATCATTATGGATTCAGTATTAAAAATGTGGATGACTGGGTTAGGGTACAGTATTGGTAGCTAAATTGCAGTGATTGCCATGTACAGTGATCTCACCAACATTGTGATATACTAAGGATATGTTCATTGGTTAATCAAACTATATTAGCTAACTTCCCCTCTTGACATTCATTTAAACTGTTAATAATTGGTACCCAAGGGACTATCTCTTATTTACTTGGTACATCGCATTTGTATTGAACTGTGTATACTGGGCCTACTGTAGGTACAGTATTAAACTGTGTATACTGGGCCTACTGTAGGTACAGTATTAAACTGTGTATACTGGGCCTACTGTAGGTACAGTATTAAACTGTGTATACTGGGCCTACTGTAGGTACAGTATTGAACTGTGTATACTGTAGTCTCAACAATATTGTCATTCTTAGGACGTGTTCATTGGTTAATGAATTAACAGATGCTAACTTCCCCTCTTGATAGCCATTTAAAACCTATTATAATTGGCACCTGAGAACCGCCTTCATCATTTCCCCAGTAACATTGGGTTTGTATTGAGCTGTGTTTGTGACTGGATCCTGGCTGTGTGTCTGTGTTTTTCTGAGAGAAGGGCGGGTGAGAGAGTGTTTGATGGATTGGAGCAGTGTCCCCTGTCAGCCTCCGCTTGTGTCTCTCCACCGGATCTCCTGTTGGGTTAGCTGCTTCTGTAATACCTCTGGCCTGCTACACTTCCTGCTCATATTCACTGTGCTGTGTGGGCGAAACTAGAGCCCGCCAAGCGCCATTGGCGGTCAGTTTTTACGTTTGGCGACTACCACTGAGAGGTCTGTCCGCCATGTGGCGGGCAATCAAATAGTCATGTGAAAACCGAAAATCATGATCCAATTCTTAGCGGAGTTCTCACTCGCTGTCTCAGCACAGACACGCAGCGCATTGCTGCTCCTACCCCTCCTGCACCTGTTTCTGTATGCTGCATGTAAACAGAGGCTATTGCCTCGGACAGTCACTGTGACGTTAGTCTAGTCAGTAGGACCTTCGTGAGATAACGTTAGCTAGCTACCGTTACAAAATGACCTAGTCAACTATTCACTTAGTTTAATACATGAGGCATTGTGTAACATTATCCAGCCGGCTAGCTACTGATAGCTCCCGACATCAACAAATGCTCCAGCAATAGTCCAGTGCATAATACCTCCGTTGGCTAGGTAGCTCACGTTAGCCCACGTTAGCTCACTAGTCACTACGAAATGTCCCAGTAAACTAAATAGTGAACTGTCCCAACGCCATCCAGCAGTAGCTACAGATAGCTCCTGACATCAATGTCATACAACATGCGTATTCGAGCCCCTGGCTTACATCGCATGAGGGCTGCTGAATAGGGTCCAGCTGCAGCGCAGGAGAATCCTTGCATGCTGAATGTAGAGTTTAGGGTCCAGCTGCAGCGCCGGAGAATCCTTGCATAGCTGGAGGCCACTCGAGTATACACACAGACAGTGGAGCTGTTTGCAGACAGCGAGGTGGCGATGTCTCCCAGATAACACAATCACAAGTATGATTATATAATATATATATTTTATTAATTTTTTTTTAAATGGCGGGTAAGAAATATGCTTGGCGGGTAGATTTTTCTCATCTACCCGCCACTGGCTGGTGAGTCAAAAAGTTAATTTCGTGTCCTGGCTGTGTGCCAATCATAGCACAGATCTAAGTGAAGCGAGTTGTTCCTATAGGAGTCAGGGTCGACTAGATTGTCAGCTAAGGGACACAAACACTGTACAACGCTGCAGTGTAAAAACACTGCAATCCAAAATGCAATTCCATTGCAAAGGTTTTTATGTGTCACCTCTGGATAATAATAATAAGAAGAAGAAGAAGAAGAAGAAGAAGAAGAAGAAGAAGAAGAAGAAGAAGAAGAAGAAGAAGAAGAAGAAGAAGAAGAAGAAGAAGAAGAAGAATTAAATTATTGTCAATGCTATAAAATGATTAATTAATAGAAACTGATTTGAATGTAGACTGTATTTATTAAACTAACAACATGGATCTAATCCCACAAACCCCACTAACCCAAATGGTGTAGTTAGCTACAGTACCTAAGAGCTACTGAACATAAATTGAGATATAGATGGATTACAGTATAGTTGTATTGCTTCTAGGGGTGTAACGATGCATCGATTAATCGAAATGCATTGATTCTAATGTGAGATTCAACTGCATCGATTTGAATATGTTAGAATCGATTATAATCTAAATTAATCGAGAGGAAAAAAAACGATATATATATTTTTTTTAATGTTTTTTTTTGTGTATTGTTTTTATTGACCTATAGTCAATTCATGCTGAGTGAATCAGTTCCATCAGCCACATTTGTGTATTCACATTTTTTTGGGGAATTAACTAATAGAAAATTTATCGAAAATGAATCGAATCTAATCGAATCGTGGTCAAATGAAGAGATTTCATGATATATTGAATCGTTGCCTGAATAATGGTAATCGAAATTAATCGTTGTGAGGTCGCATTGTTACACCCCTAATTGCTTCTATGACCAGGACTATTTAATTTAGTTTGTAAAGGTATCTGACTAAAGACACAGTAGAACCTTTTATTATATATTTTTGGGTCTGATACTGATGTTGGGTAACACCTTAGAATAACTATCCCTTATAAATAGTGGATGTTGGGCAAAATATCAAATTTTTGCACGTTGACCTTGTTCCACCCATTTGCTGTTCTGGATGCTGTATTTTTCCAAAGAAACACCACAGCGGAAATCATGAACATTTTGTTTCTAATGTAGGGGTGTAACGGTACGCGTATCCGTACTGTACCGCCTCAATGTGGTCCTCCGGTACAGTATGTGCTGTGCACCGAACGATTGCAACGGTACGGAACCTTTTTTTGCAGAACTTAAATCCCCCCGTCCCAAATATAACGTGCACAACTAACCGGATGTTGTTTGTTCATCCCACGCAGCACGTAGCCACGCTGAACGAGAGCTGTAATTCAGCATAGCATATTAGCCTTAGTATGGCGAGTGCAATACTAACTGACAAGCCAGAGCTAGAAGATGCTCCCACAACATTCAAGTCTCCCGTTTGGGATCATTTTGGATTCCCAGTTCTGTTCCGTTATGGCTTCGCTCAGCACCAGTTGCATATATCTCGCTTCAGCATATATACACTGAATAATTTCACAAATGTACCTTTAAATGCCAGCATTCATCTGGCCACACCCCCATCCGCTTACCTATATAAGCAGGGATGGTGCCACACACTCATCTCCTTCTCAAATTTCATCACAAGCAACGTGTTGCTATATGCCCACTTGACGTGGAGAAAAATATTGCTCTAAGGAAAGGAAGAATAAGGAGAATACGTTGACATCATATCTTTATTTTCTCTCTCACTATTTTAAAACGAGAAAATACGGCGATATTGTCTTCGTACTGGAGTGTCTGGAAGATGGTGATCATTCCACAAACTCCACCGGTTTCGTATTGGGGGTTCACGCCGCTACATACCTCCCAGCTACAGTCTTCTTGGATGCGGCTGGACGGAGTGAAACCCTCCGGCGGTGCAGGGACTGTAGTGGCGCGCCGCTGTTGTGAGAGGCGGTGCGTTCCAGGTTGGGTGAGTAGTGTTTTGCTGGCAGGCTCCACTTGTCTATTAGTGCTATGGGGACTAATTGACTGTTTATGGAAACCGGGCCCAGGCTAGGGTCCTTTGTTCAGTCTCCTAGACGACGGAAGACCTTGGTCTGAAGCCATTTTAGTTTAACTAGTGGGCTGCGACCATTAACACTGGTGATCCCTGTGTTTTCTGGACGAGTGGATTTCTCTCTGTCCCGTGTTAAGCCCCTTCTTTCATATCCAAATGAGAGTATTCCTTCACGAGGAGATATGTGCATGGATGTGCGATAGCGGCAGATCCATGTTCAAGTCAGCTACACAGGCCAGTTTGGTATTGTGCTGATTCCGTCGGGTGTTGGTAAAATCACCGTTGTAAAGCAGTGTTGACATCTTGTTTCTCTTTTCTCTTAAAAAGTGAGGAGAGGTTCAGAACGGCGGCCTGTCTGGGTGAGTGTTATGTCATTGTATACATGTTCAGGTGATAGCTGCTTAGCTTACGGTTAGCCAGTCAGCTGTTAGCTGCTGCGTTAGCCTGCTGGGATCGTTGCATGGCCTACTTAGGTTGGGCCTACTGTTAGCCTGTCAGCTGTTAGCTGCGGCGCTAGCATGTCGTGATCGCTAGGTAACGTTAGCTTGCTGCTATAGGCCTAGGCCTGGCGCGCGGTAGCTTTAGCTCCTCGCGCGCCGCCGCGAGTTCGCTTCTGGTCGCGTGCGCCGTTAGCTCGGCGTCTCGCGAGCAGGGGCAGTAGCGCCCGAACGGTTGGAGCGGCCGTTAGCTTAATGCTACTCTGTTGAACGTGCTTTGATTTTAACATGTTTTACACTCTTGACTACGACGTCATCCTTGACAGGGGATGTTCATCGACCCTGCCCTGGGCCTGGACGGGGATTGCGTCAACAAAGAGGACTGTAGCGACTGGTTGGAGCGACGACGCTGCCCAGTTCGAGCAACACAGGATCGGCTGTGTTGTCTACGGGGTCTTTCTTGAGCTGCACTTCGCTGATCTACGTTCCGGGTAGGACAAGGTTGACCAGACCTTATAACACGTCTTCTGGTTTTACTTTTCTAAATGTTTTGTGAATGACGATGTTTTCCCAAAACGTGTGTTGCTGCAATGCATTTAGGATACGACGCAAGTTATGTGTGAACTGTCTTGTCACTGGCAGTTAGCTTCTCCGTGCAAATCGGGTTGTTACAGATGTGAAAATGATCTGGTTGTTGTGTGAGAAACATCATGTGTGTTGTTATGTACCGTGTACTCACAACTAAGGTAACTAACCTATGAAGCTATGCTTAGTGACAAGTGAGTAAAAGAATGTTCTTTTCTCAGCCTGTGATGACAATGAACAGTGTGTTCACATATTAACAGGTTTCCTGTTTTAACTGGCCGTATTAAGGGTAAAATAAGAGGATTGTGTTTCCCCCCGGTTCCCTGGGGACTTTTTCATCCTCCTATCAGACATGTTGTGCACTAAATTGTGTTTTTTGTGTGGTAGGGATGCGATGTAACCCTTAGCTTGATTGCTGAGGTTGTGCTAAAACTGCTGGAGAAACTTTATTTTCCTAGAAGAAAAGATTGTTTGGTCGCTCTCGTGTGTGCTTAGCAAAGCCTGTGGCCGATACTAATCGAGAATTATGTATTCTCTCATTATGAAAAACGGCGTTCCTCTGTAGAGTGTTTTTGCCATTTTTTGTAGGTGATGATGGGTTGTGTGTGTCATGTGACCTACAACTGGGTTGGACTGGCCACAGAAGCACATGTGTATGTTGGACCGGGGCTCTTAGAGCCCTCTCTATTCTGTGTTTTTTCCTTAGTAAAAATCAGATAGCAGGTTAGCTCATGCGCTGTGTGGAGCTGTCAAACGCTTCATAGAGCTGACTATGACTGTGTCATGTTCTCTTTTTGTCATTACATCGTATCATGGGTGTGGGGTCGTAAAGGGGTGAACTGGTAACCTTTCCTCTCCTCCTCGTTTCTGTCGGTCAGGGGTACACCCCCTGTCCTTCAAGGTTCCCGTCACGTGGCGGTTCGGCACGTTAGGGGGGGGGGGGAGTTTCCTGGTCCCACGGCTTGGTATATTGGGCGTGTGCACCGCAGGAATTCCCCCACCATAGAGTACGTCACCGTGCGCGTCTCTGTTGGTAGGACTTCCGTGTGCTGTTCAGGTCCATGTGATGGATCTGTTTCAGGGGGGTGGTCAGGGCTCCTCCTCACCACGCGCCTATTCGGGCCTTCTGTGAGTTCGGACTCCTTCTTCCATGTGAGGGAGCCTCCATCAGAGTACAGAGCCTTCCTCCTCAGATTGTCAAAGTGAGTGGACCCTCTAGAAGGGTCCTATTCTATTGTATATGTATTCGATTCAATTCGATTATTGAGTGTGTATGGGTTCAGTGCCTCTTCCCCGGAGAGCCCTAAAACCAATTTTTTACATGGCTCAAGGTGCAATATATTCTTTTCAATCTGTACAGCTCGCGTGGGAAGTCTCTCTGGGGATCCCCGTCTCCTTCCTATGGGAGGGTGGTGGGATGTAAAAATGTGAAATTTTTTTACCCCCGGCTGTGTAGACTGGGATACATACTGTTGATGCTTCCTTCTTTCTATTCAAAAAGTGTTGGAGTTAGGGAGTGTCACACCCCTCTTGTCGTTCCCCTGGGCGCCTTGGGGATTCAATGACAGGTCTAAATAGCCTGTTCATTGATGGGGGTGTGTCCCGACGCACGTATAGTGCTAGCTTGCTGTAAACAGGCGACTGACTGGCGCGCCTTGGTTGCTTGTGGTTAAAACAGCGTTTTTATAAAGCAACTGAGATGGGGGTTTTTCCTCTTCCGACGACCAAATCCCACGACCTGGGTTGGTTTTCTACGGATTCTCGTTCATGTCTGGGGGATGATGACGGAATGGATCTGAACATATGTAGAGGGGTCTCACGCCCTTGGGGTGGGCCACCAGGCGCGGTTCGCCCGAACGTCTGGGTGGCGCCTTCTTTTCATGTTAAGATTGACAAGCATATCTGCCCTTTCTCCTGGAGTAGGCATGTCGGCGTGGTTAGGGCACGGGACTGGTTCTGGTCACGCTGGTCCGGATCAGTTGAACCCGTTGTCCGCCGGGGATGCAGATCTGCTGTTCTGGTACCCTGAGGGACTTGGGCTTTTTTCAGGGGGAAAAATGCCAGGTCGGTCCGGGTGTCACAGGGTTAAGCGCTGTGGAGACCCTGGTGGGGTACGTTTTTACTCAGCACTGTCGTAATGGCTTATGGCCATGCCATCCTGTGCACGCTCGATCTCGTCGGATCTCGGCCGCTACACAGGTTGGTCCTGGTTAGTACTTGGTTGGGAGACCACCTGGGAATACCAAGTACAGTGTGCTTAGGGGCTGGTTCTCCATTCTTTTTCGCTCCTCTCTCACGCATGGCGAAGAGGGGCCTGTGGGGGTGGTTTTTGACTTCCTCTGGTGACCCTGTGCTTCCCGTACCGCCAGGCCCGGTCCGAAGTAATGTTTCGTCGACCCGTAGGCTTGGGTTAACCCTTTTTTGAAAACTGAAACGCTTGTACTGCGGTATAGCCGGTGTATACCCGCAGGTGTGTTTTGGAGTTTTTTCTTGAGGGGTTATAGGAACAACCACCGCATTGGGTAACGCCAAGGTGGTTGATTCCCTGGTGTGTTGGAGCAGTGTCAACTCTCGGGTTCACCGGTTGAGGGTGCCCCTGCACGTTCATGACGTCTGCCAGTCGTGTCAGCCTTCTCGGCCTCAACCCCTCTGGGTGGGGGTTTTTAAATGGAGGCTTGGTCATGCAACGACGCCAGCATACGCCCCTTCCGCCGGGGCGGCTGTGTTCAGCTGTCCCCTCTGGCGCCTGTCTCGTCCGCAGTCTCCAGGCTAGGGTTGACAGCCTGTTGCCTGGTTTTTCCCCGGTGCGCTGCCTGCTTCCGTTGGTTAACCTTTTTTGTGTGCTTACGGCCATGCTGACTGCCTGTTCTGCAGGGTCAGTGTGCCAGGCGGTGTACTATTGGGGGGACAGGGCCCGCTCGGCTTACGGCCATACCAACCTGAACACGCCCGATCTCGTCCGATCTCGGAAGCTAAGCAGGTTTGCGCCTGGTTAGTACTTGGATGGGAGACCGCCTGGGAATACCAGGTGCAGTAAGCTTTAATGAGGGGCCTTTGTCCGAATACGCTGGCGATGTGGGGGGCGGGGCACTACGTGCCCACCTGGTGGGGTCTTGATGCTGGCATCATGGACTTCTCCGGGCCCCCATTCCAGGGAGTCCAGCCCTTTTGGTGGGTCTGGGTCTTCCTTCGCGCTCCGCTGCTACGGCCTTGCCACGGGGTTGGGTTTGCCCTTGACCCCGTGATTCTGGGGGCAGTAACGAGGTTGTTTCCTCCGTTCGTTCCCGGGTGGCATGCGGGTTGTGCGTGTGTGTACTCGTGGGGTCAAGCCACGCTCTGCTCACCCTGTGCGTTGAGTTGCTTGAGTGCCTCTTCGCACGGTCGGGTCCGTTGCCCTCCCGTGAAGCCACCAATAGGGGGGGTGCCCTCCATTAGGGTGGGTCGGGGGGGCTCGGCCCTCCCTGATCTGATGGCTGTGGGGGGCCTCAGCGGGGTGTATTTGTCGAGCTATGGCTCCCGCTCAGCTCCTGTTATGCAACTGGTGCTGAGCGAAGCCATAACGGAACAGAACGTTAGGTTATGTAGATAACCAAGTTCTGTTAGTTATGGTGCGCTCAGCACCAGGACGCCGCTGCGGCCCTTGATTTTTCATTGTAGTGAAATTTGTTGGGAAGGAGATGAGTGTGTGGCACCATCCCTGCTTATATAGGTAAGCGGATGGGGGTGTGGCCAGATGAATGCTGGCATTTAAAGGTACATTTGTGAAATTATTCAGTGTATATATGCTGAAGCGAGATATATGCAACTGGTGCTGAGCGCACCATAACTAACAGAACTTGGTTATCTACATAACCTAACGTTAACGACAGTAATGGACAAAGACAGGTGGATCACACTAAAGCTACGTGCCGGCTAGTCGTGACTGATGCACACTTGTGATGCAAGCCTTCACAGTCACGAAAGGGGCTACGTGCTGTTCAACTTTATTGCAAACTTCATCACGCATTTGAAACGGCATCACCCGAATGTGAATATCACTGGTACAAGGAAGAAACAGACCCTAGTGCAAACCCTGTGGCATTCAAGCAGCATCTCGCTATTAATTCCAAAGCAATAACAAACGCCATATGTGTTTTTATAGCAGCAGATCTGCGACCATACTCAGTTGTCGAGAACACAGGGTTTAAGCACATGTTAAAAGTAATAGAGCCCCGCTACCTAGTTCCCTCTCGTCCGTATTTCAGCCAGCAAGTCATACCAGCTCTGTATAAACAAGCACACGCTACAGTTGTCCACGACTTATCCAAGGCATCTGCTATATAATAATCTTCAGATTAACTTTAAGTGTTATTAGTAGGTTACAGCAGTACGCCTTAGTTTGCTCAGTAAATTATGGCCAATTCGTTTTATATTGTTTAATACAGTTAAATAAATAAATAGATAAATAAATAAAAAGCAATTTTTGTTTTGTATTTCTTCTCCCCCCCCCCCCCCCCCCCCCCACTGTACCGAAAATCATACCGAGCCGTGACTTCAAAACCGAGGTACGTACCGAACCGTGGATTTTGTGTACGTTACACCCCTATTCTAATGTATAGAAACATAAAGAGCTGGACCCTTTATAAAAATTGTTTTAATAGAAAGCCATCGCGTGGCAAAAACACTAAGGGCGGGATCCACAAAGAATGGATTGCACGGTGCTAATTGCACCCTTACTTACAATTCATTATGAATTGAAAAGGGGGACCCTGATGTAAACAAGACGAAAGTCTTTCTCTGGTCTGCATCCCCTATTGTACCCATTCTGCAATCGGCAAAAAAAATGCAATCAATCAATCACCGCGCAGGTAATGAATTGTAAGTAAGGGTGCAATTAGCACCGTGCAATCCATTCTTTGTGGATCCCGCCCTCAGTTAACCTTTGTATTATTAGTAAATGAGGAATAGTTGCAACTTTAGAATAAGTCCAAATAAGGTCTATAAACAGAGAGGGTTTACTTGTACTGAAAGTTGTTAATCAACTATTAACAAACATTTAACAAGTCATTAATAACACATTAACTAACAGTTTGTGAATGATCTATGAACTAATTATAAGTGATAGTTATTATAATGTCTTACCTTATGTGGTAGCATGACAGTTAGATATTTCCTTGAAAAATATTGCTTAAATCTGGTCACTCGTATATTTTTTACCATAGAATATTTGTTCTTGTTTGGCCTATATAACATCAGTGTTCAGGTACAGTATACCTGCATGGCTGTACTTTTCTTAAACTTTCACCATGTAGGCACCAATCAAAGCAATCGCTCTCCTGTTCCGAATGCCCCGCCCCCTTTTCTTTTTGAAGAAAACGGATGAGTCATCAGCACTACCTATCTTTGGCTCCTCAGGGCTGGAATCCATGGTAACCAAGTCATCCTGTCACTGTTGGATAAATCTCCATCACGTGTGCTGATCTGTCATGAGCCATAATCCCCAATGTAACAAGAGGAAAACGGCCATTAAGGAGGTGATTGATACGTGGGGCGGAAACTGCGCGTACGGTACTAGCCTACAGCAAGGCTCTGGTATACAGGGGCCTTTGTACTACAGGTAATGGCAGTTATTTATTTCAATGTGATCATTGATATCATCCCATAATTGGCTACCAGTACAGATGTAAAGGATAAAGAAAAATAATCACAGTACGAAACATCTCTCTCTCTCTCTCTCTCTCTCTCTCTCTCTCTCTCTCTCTCTCTCTCTCTCTCTCTCTCTCTCTCTCTCTCTCTCTCTCTCTCTCTCTCTCTCTCTCCTCTCTCTCTCTCTCTCTCCCTACCTCTCCCATCCAACATACCCATTCATTTGTCCTCTATTATTTCTCCCCCAGTGCTCAGCTCTATTTACTTTGCTCTCCTTTTCCCTATTTCCTGCAATCGATAGCTGTCGCCCAGCTGTTGAACCAGCCTCTCCGTCTCAGATGCCTTGTTGCAGTCAGTCACTCTCTACTGAGCTTGTCTCCTGATCTAATTGAAGTGTGGAAACGATGTACTTGAATGATCCGGCTGTCTAGAAGGAGCCCCCACATCAGGCCTGAGACTATTATACAACTATATGTGTGCACTGCACGCCAATTTCCTGTTATTCTTGACACTGAGACCTGCTGATAAAACTGTATTGCATATTTAACACACTGCTAACACACTTTGCTCATCACACAACACTTATTTTGTTAGTAAAATTGTAGTATAATATCTACATCCTGTTAGCTGCACTCCACACTTTTTAGAACTGTAACTTATATAGTCATCTTTATTAATCATATTTGATCTTATTCTTATTCTATGCTAATTTCATTGTATTTAGATTATTGGAAGCTGCTATGGTCAAGGAACCACAACAAATTGAATTGCACTCTTTCTTTGCTGTAAGGTACTGAAATACGTGACAGTAAATTAATCTGAAATCTGAAAACCTGAGAATCTTAATCTTAATCAGTGGTTTGTTAGTTCAGTTTGATTGATTGATTGATTGATTGATTGAAAACTTTATTAACAGATTGCAGAATGGGTACAATACAGTACAGCTCAATACACACAATTGTTAAGGGGATGCAGACCAGAGAAAGACTTTCGTCTTGTTTACATCAGGGTCCCCCATTTTCAATTCATCAGGACATATGACATACATGACATACAGATATACAGTACTGCTACATCTATACATTTATGACATACCAGATTTGCAAATACAGTACTGTTTGTGATACAAAAAGAGTCCAGAAAGAGTATATTCATTTGATGTAAAAACTGTACATTGGGGAGATTGGATAGGTGGGGTGGGGGCTGTACATTGGAGGTGGTTCGGTGGGTGGGGTGGGGGGGGGGGGGGGGACACTGTACAACTGTACAAGCAAAACTGTACATTGGAATATTGACAACCATACTTGGTAATTTACTGTACATTGGAGGGGGTTGTGTTAGGACATTTACATGGGCCAGTTTCGAATTGCAGTCTCCCGTAGGTGTTCTTTGAGAGTGTTTTTGAAAGTGGGTAGTGATTCACATTCCTTTACAGCTTTGGGTAGGGCGTTCCACATTGATGTGGCATAATTGCGAAACGTGTTTAGTCCCTTGTTTGAGCCGAATCTGGGTTTAACATGATTTGTGGAGCTCCCTCTGGTGTTGTCATCATACAGTTCCTCAACTCCTAGGTAATGCATCGTTATTATTGTACCTCCTAAAGTAAAGTGTTACGCTATAAATCATTGATATGAAGTTAGATGTTGAGCTCATTCCAGGGCGAATGGCAAACCTTGTGACTTGTCATTCCAACGTCCCCATTATGAAACAGTATGTAATTCCACTAAATGTGCTAAATCAGCAAAGCTAAATAACCATGAGCTAATGGCCATATTTAAATTCAGTATACAAGTTTGAATGTCCACCTGTCTGCTTTTCTACCATGGTATTCTAATGAGCTTATCTTGGCCCCATTCTCCCCCCTGGTTTTGCCCAGATACAGTGAGGCTGCAGTGGAAGAGAGTGTGTTTAAGTCACCATGAACCAAATACAAGGCTTCATGCATTATGGATAGTCAGTCATAACGGAAAGCATCTTACATACTGTAAGGAGCTGCTGCTTTATTTTATATGATTAGAAAAGGACTTAAGAGAAGAATGTTTAGAGTGGGAATTTGGCAAGTATGTGAGAATGTGAGTATTGTGTGGTTATACAGTGTGTGTGTGTGTGTGTGTGTGTGTGTGTGTGTGTGTGTGTGTGTGTGTGTGTGTGTGTGTGTGTGTGTGTGTGTGTGTGTGTGCGGTTTGTATATGTGTTTGTGTGTGCAAGAAAGGTATGTGTGTGTTTTGCATCTTTTGTGCATACAAGAAAGCATGTGGTTGTGTGTGTCCATGTGTGTGTGTGTGTGTGTGTATGTGTGTGTGTGTGTGTGTGTGTGTGTGTGTGTGTGTGCGTGCATGCGTGCATGCATGCATATGGTTATGTGTACTAGTGTTTGCTTTCTCTCCCATCCCATGAAACCAGGAGATAAAGATAAAGAGGCTTCAAAGGCCTGGCTGTGCTAATGAGCATAACCCACTGTGACAGCCAGAGTGGGGTTGTCCCCTCTCCTTCCCCTCCTCTCCTCATCCCCTCCTCATCTCTCCTAATCTCCCCTATCCTCTCTTCTCCTTGTTTTTCCTTTCCTCTACTCATCCTATCCTCTTTTCTCCTCATCCTCTCATCTCTTCTCGTCATTCTCTCCTCATCATATCCTCTCATCTCCTCTCCTCTTCTCATCCTCTCCTCATCTCCCCATCTCTCATATCTCCTCTCTTCCCCTCTCCTCTCCTCTCTTATCCTCATCTCTCCTCTCCTCTCCTCTCTTCTCCCCATCCTCTCCTCTTCTCCTCTCTTCTCCTCATTCTCTCCTCATCCTCTCCCTCCCTCCCTCCCTCCCTCCCTCCCTCCCTCCCTCCTCTTTCTACATCTAGGGGAGCCTATAAACACTTCAGATGGTCGAGGAAGAGAAAAGTGTTCCCCCATCTGTCTATGTCTCATTTTATGCCCCCCCCCCCACTGTTAAGACTATCCAATTAAAAAATACAAGCAGCAAATGAGGGTTTTGAATGGACTTATCCACAGTTATGAATGGGACCATGACAAGGAATTTAATCAGTGTTTTTCACACCTCATTCTTCTTCTTGAAGAACAGGCTGATGTCTTTGAAGTGTTTCTATAAGCACATACACCCACACACACACACACACACACACACACACACACACACACACACACACACGTCACACACACACACACACGTCACACACACGTCACACAGACACACGCACGCATGCACGCACGCACGCACACACACACACACACACACACACACACACACACACACACACACACACACACACACACACACACACACACACACACACACACACACACACACAATACTGTACTTCAAGTGCTCAATACAATTAGAACATTTTGATTGAAGCATATCACTGATTTAAAAGTACAGATAGAGAATAAAGAAAATATAAGATGCCCAGTGTACCAGGCATGTGCACAGTATATATACATATTTCTTTTCTTTTTCATTTTTAGTTTACTGTAATCTACATTTAAGCAGAATAAAGCCGAAGGCCGGACCAGCACTCTCAGATTTTAAAAAATTGTTTTTAATGGCAGCCTATAGTACAGACATGTTTCGGAACAGGTGTTCCATCTTCAGTGTAATAGGCTAGCAGTGATAGCTTGTAAAAATGGGAGCTATATACCATGTGGGCAGGAAGTGACATCATAGAGGTGAGCTTGGGAATGCTAGTGAACTTTGACCTCCAGAGTAAGGACTCGTTAATGTAGCATGTTGCAAACAAATTTTTACCAGAAACTTAAATAAGCCAAAAGCAAACACAAAATTCTATAAGCAAAGAACCACTACAACAGAAGGAAAACTTTTCTCAATTCATAAAATAATAATAATATACTCATGAAAATAAAAGTAATAAAAAGTCACTTGTAGGAAGCAGGATAACAACATTTTTTCATTCATTCCCTTTGGTACAGAGCCATTAATCAAATGAATATAGTAACCTGTCTCCCCTCTGAGGGCATTGTAGACTAACAAGTCCTTTAAACAATAAGATTGCATTAGGAGAAAATAGAGAGATACGGTACACTCTTAAGCAAGGACATAGTGGTGCTAATCACTCAAATAAACACTTGAAATGTCAGTAGATGTGTATATCTCCGGGACCGATGATCCTGTCTTGCTTACTCCTCCATGGTGGCCGTCCGGAAACATCATCTACGGAGGGAGCACAGCGGATACATCTCCTTCTTAGGTCGGTCTCTGGGCTGCCTGGTAGGCCTGCAGAAGTGCAGGAGGCACCAAGTGTGTAGATAGTCCCGTTCGTCTCCTCGTCTCCCGCATCTCTTATGCCGCTCGATGTCATGCCTTGGCAAAAAGCAGGCCCCTCAGGATGATGGCATCCTGCCAATCGTTAATAAGGGTCACGCCATGGAGTAGGATGTCTCTTGACTCCATCGTTGTAGCTACGAAAGCTGATGTAAATCCACTAGGGACAGGGTGGACTGTAAACTCTGGAGCTGCAGGTCTCTAAACTACCAAAGTAGCTATGTATCAAAAGTCAAGTTAGACCGCGCTCTCAGTATAAGACACTGGGTGCTGAAATCCCAAACATTTAAGCAGAATAAAGCCGAAGGCCGGACCAGCACTCTCAGATTTTAAAAAATTGTAATTTTTATTAAAAAAAATTTACAGGCGACAAAAAATAGGAGGGGAGTAGAGATAACTGATCATTTTCCTGACAAGGCGTTGTTTATTGAGTCAGCGAGGAAAAATATGAGGTTTCAAGGAGATGGTCGTTTTGTTGAAACAGAGATGTACAGGATGAGAAAAATGTTACAGAAGGCACAGCGGGACCTCAGTAAGGGTGAGGAGGGGTGTTTTTAGAGTGGATTTTGTTTGGTTTGTTGTATGGGGCAAGGGACATGGAGAGAGTGTTTTTTTTTGTTCCTTGACCTCACTGATTTTCTTATCTCAGGTCCCAATTGAAAGGACTGGTGTGTTGTCAATTGGGGATGGACATTTTAAGGTGTCCCTTTACAGGTTGAGGGTTTTGGTACAGGGGGTTAAGAAGGACCTCAACAAAGAAGATGATGATGGGGGGGAATTGGTATAGTTTTGTTGTTTTGGTGATTTTGTTCACGTGGGTGTTTTACTTTTTTTTTTTATGAGCAGTAATTTTAGAGTGGCCACGTTGAATTTGAATGGGGCAAGGGACATAAAGAAAAGAGCTCTGTTATATGAAATGATCAAAGTGAAAAGCATTGATGTTATGTTGGTGCAGGAAACGCATAGTGATATGTCAAACGAAACAGACTGGAATACAGAATGGAAGGGTGAGGTGTTTTTAAACTCCCTGACCTCAGTGAGTGGGGGGATTGGCATTTTATTTTCAAAACGGTTTGTACCTTTGTCTTATGATATACAGTCGAAAGTGGGGGGGAGACTGATGGTAGTAACAGCCAAGTTTGAAAGGCGTACTATGGTTTTTATTAATATTTATGCGCCCGTGGTTGGTTCAGAGAGAGCTTTGTTTTTAAATGAGCTCAATGACACTCTGAGGAGTTGTAATTCTGATGATTTTTTATTTCTGGGTGGTGATTTTAATTGCACTCAGAATAATTTTTTAGACAGGAACCACTTTGAACCTCACAGAGAATCGCAGAGGATTTTAAATCGAATAATAGAGACGCATGATCTTGTAGACATTTGGAGAAGGTTAAATGACAACAAGAGACAGTATACTTGGACTCATGTTAGAGAAAATGTTATTTCTTTAGCTAGGTTGGATAGGTTTTATTGTTTTAAACATCATTGTGGAGTTGTTAAGATGTGTAAAATTATGCCTGTGGGTTTTACTGATCATTCGTTGGTTTTAAGTGATGTTTTTATTTCAAGGGTAAAACCAAAGAGTGCTTATTGGCATTTTAACTCCACATTACTGTGTGATGTTAATTTTAAGGAGACTTTTATTTTTTTTTGGAAAACGTTTAGGGGTGAAAAAGAGGATTTTATGTCCCTGAGGCAGTGGTGGGACTGTGGGAAAGTTCAAATTAAACAGTTGTGTCAGCAATACACTCTTAATGTCACACGGGGCATTACAAGGTCAATGAGGGATCTAGAGGCTGAGATTGAGGGCCTTCAGAATATGTTTGAGCCCATACGGAGTCAGGGATATTTTGAGGTTCTAAAATCCAAGAAAAATATGCTTAAGGATCTGCTAGGCATGCAGGCACAGGGAGCATTGGTTCGGTCGAGGTTCCAAAGTGCTAACTTGATGGATGCACCTTCCAGTTTTTTTTTTGGTATGGAAAAGAAGAATGGGCATAGACGTTTTCTGCACACTTTGCGTACGGCTGAAGGACGAGAGCTAATAGAGGACGGAGAGATTCGGCATGAAGCTGTGAGTTTTTATTCACGGTTGTATAAGAGTGAATATAAGGAGAATGAACCGCTGTTTGCTTCTTTTTGTGAGGGTCTTCCAAAGATCTCTGAGGAAGAGAATACCGGTCTTGGGGACCCTCTGGGTCTGAATGAACTGTACAATGCACTGCAGGGAATGGAGGGGGGGAAAGCCCCTGGCATTGATGGACTGACCATTGAGTTTTACAAAGCTTTCTGGGAGGAGATGGGTGAAGATCTGCTGGAGGTGCTCAATGAGAGTTTTGAGGAAATGTCATTGCCTTTGAGCTGCAGGAGAGCGGTGATAACTTTGTTACCCAAGAAAGGAGATCTGCAAGACATTAAGAACTGGCGGCCTGTTGCGATTCTCTGCACAGATTACAAGCTTCTGTCGAAAGCCCTGGCCAACAGACTCAGGGAGGTGATTGGGGAAATCGTACATAAGGATCAAACCTACTGTGTGCCTGGCAGATCCATTACAGACAATGTGTCTCTAGTTAGGGATGTTTTGGATGTCTCTAGTTCTTTGGGTTTAGATGTTGGTTTTATTTCATTGGACCAAGAAAAAGCTTTTGACAGGGTTGAGCACCTCTATCTTTGGAAGATTTTGGAGCGTTTTGGTCTCAACCCGGGTCTTATAGCGATGATCAAAGTTTTGTACCGGGACATTGAGAGTGTATTGAAGATAAATGGGGGTTTGAGTGCTCCGTTCATTGTAATATATAATAATAATAACTTAGGACCTGCTCAGAGGTCACCAATCGGCACACATGCGATGCATGCATGCAATTCGTATCTGCGATTAACCCATCCCGTCGTCCTTCCCCCCCAAGGGCAGCCGGGAGCAGACAGGCGTCAACGTGAGCCGCGCCAGGGGACCAATCCAAGTGCTCCTGTCCGTCTTCATCAAGGACGCCACAGCGTTAGCGATCTATTGTAGTGCATGTTTTTGAATTGGGTTTATCTTATCGGGGGGGGAAACCCTTGCGAGCACGGGGAGAACATGCAAACTCCACACAGAAAGGCCTGGGAGATAACCCACCTGGGTAACTGGCATCATGGAAACCTGGTCCCCAAGCAGGAATCGAACCCTGGACCTTCTTGCTGTGAGGCGACAGTGTTAACCACTACACCACCGTGCCGGCAAGGGTGTCCATTGTCAGGAATGTTGTACGCTATTTCAATTGAACCTCTACTGTATAGGATACGGGCTGGAATCTCCGGTCTGGTTTTACCAGGCTTGAAAAATGCGCAGATATTATCTGCATATGCTGATGATGTTTTAATCCTGGTCACACATCAAAAGGATGTTAATGTTCTAGGGGAATGTGTTAGTGATTTTAGTTTTTTAACAATGGCAAGGGTAAATTGGGGAAAGAGCGAGGCATTAGCAGTGGGGAAGTGGTCTGGTGGTTTACCAGTCTTGTCAGGGGGCTTAAAATGGAAAAGAGGGGGTATCAAGTATCTGGGATTTTTTTTAGGTGATGAGGTAACAGTAAAGAAGAATTGGGAAGGGCTAATGGAAAAGATGAAAGGAAGAGTAGATAAATGGAAGTGGTTGTTACCAAAGATGTCCTACAGAGGAAGGGTGTTGATAATAAACAACCTGGTAGCCTCTGTACTATGGCATTGTTTGGCTTGTATGGAGCCACCTAGTGGATTGTTAAAAAGCGTGCAAGCTATTTTAGTGGATTTTTTTTTTGGACAAGTTACACTGGGTACCTCAAGCTGTTCTGTTTTTGCCTAAGGATGAGGGGGGGCAAGGGTTAATACATTTAGAGAGTAGGATGGCTACTTTCCGTCTTCAGTTTGTACAAAAGTACCTCACTTATGCAGGTAATATTCTAGTGTGGAGGAATGTTGCAAGTGTGATTTTAAGGAGGGCAAATGGGTTCGGTGTTGATGCTGGTTTGTTTTTAATGGATGGTCATGTGTTAAGTTTGTCAGAACTGTCTCCATTTTACAAAGGGGTTTTTAAAGCATGGAATTTATTTAAAAGAAAAGTGTCTGAATCTGCTCTTTCATTGTATTGGTTGTTGGGAGAACCTTGTTGGAGGGGCAAGATTGGATGTTACGGACAGTTCGACACCAGGACTCAGACATATACTGTGCAAAAACGGTATACTCACGCTGGGGAAAATCGTGGATATAGCTGGGCCAAGGTTAGAGGATGGTCATGCTGTGGCTAAACTGCTGGGTCTGAACTCAGTTCGAAAAATGGATTATATTTTAAAACGGTGGGCTGAAAGACTGTCGTTGGAAGATTTCAAACTTTTGAGGATGTACTGTGCGGGGGAGGAGATCCCAGATGAAGAGGACCCTTTTCCTGAGGTGGAATTTTATACTGATATTAATGGTTGTTCTGGATGCCTTTTGGATGAAACAGGTTCGAAAGGACTGGATTTTTATACTGTAGGTGGTAAAGTTATTTACAACTGTTGTGTCAAAGCTCTCAACGCGGGAAAGCTAAATGGGAGAGAGGACTCTGTGTGGAGAAAACATTTTGATGTGGACTGTGTTTTAAGTCCAGGATGGAGAGCTTTGTATAAACTCCCATCAAAAAAAAGGACTGGGGATTTACAGTGGAGGATTCTCCATGGTGCTGTTGCTGTAAATGCTTTTATTTCGGTTGTGAATCCTAATGTTTCAAATGAATGTCCTTTCTGTGGTTGTGTGGAAAATATTTTCCATTGTTTTTTAGAGTGTGGGAGGCTTGAGTTTTTATTTGATACATTAAGAATCCTGTTTTTGTCTTTTAACGTGGAGTGGTCCAAGGCTGTTTTTATATTTGGAGCTGGGTACAGAAGAAGCAATGCGTTTAAGTGGAAACTGTTAAATGTCCTGCTGGGTGAAGCAAAATTGGCAATTTACCTTACAAGAAAGAGCAAAATCGAGGGTGAAGTGTTTCAGGAGTTGACCAGTGTGTTTTCAGCATTGGTAAGGGGAAGGGTCTGGATAGATTTTAGATTCTATAAGGAGATGAAAAATGTAGATACTTTTGTGGAACAGTGGTGTTATGAGGAGGTTATTTGCTCGGTGGTGGATGACTGTTTGGCCTTCTGTGATGTTTTCATGTGAATGTACCATAGGTATTTTTTTTGGTGTAGTTTCCTGGTTGTGTTGTTGGAGTTTGTGGTTGTTTTCTTTTCTCTCGTTTTTGGTTTTGTTGAGGTGTGAGTTTTTTGTTTTGTTTTTGGTTGTTTAAAGTGTAGTATTGGTGTGTAAATAAATAAAGTTTTTTTATAAAATCAAAAAAATCTCTCTCTCTCTCTCTCTCTCTCTCTTTCTCTCTCTCTCTCTCTCTCTCTCTCTCTCTCTCTCTCTCTCTCTCTCTCTATTATCTGAGCATATAACATTTAAATGTTAGATTTACATGGCTCTTGAGGCTCTTACAGGTTTATGTTCACATTGTGAATGTTTGTAAACATTGAAGAGAAGCAGATGTGTATTTGGGGTTATAATTTTGTCATAATAATAATAATAATAATAATAATAATAATAATAATAATAATAATAATAATAATAATAATATTAATAATAATAATAATAATAATAATAATAATAATAATAATAATAATAATAATAATAATAATAATAATAATAATAATAACTTTATTTGTATAGCACTTTTCATACAGAAATTGCAGTTCAAAGTGCTTCACAACAGTAAAAAATACAGGCATAAGCAGGCATAAAAATGACAGTCATAGTTGGGTCAAGAACCAACATTCTGTGACCATTCTCTGGCTAAGATGTTTTGATGATTGATTTGATTTCTATGGACCTTTTATAAAATATTTAGCCCCCGTGTCCCTCCGAAAAATCCCGGCATTTTTTGTCAGATGGCCAAATCGAAAATATCTGCTGACGCCATCTTGAAAAATTTACTTTTGATCCAGAGCACCTAGAATCATGTATGAATACACTTTTTTGTGTAAGTCAACCATGACGATTCCAATTCTGACATTAGTTTGACTCTATGACATCAATTTAACCCAGAAATCCAAGATGGCCACCATCCAGTAGAGCAAAAATGTAGAAAGAGACAGCAGAGCGAAAATGTAACTTTTGAATGGGAAAGTAAGATTTGGTGTTTGGGCAGGGCTTCAGACTAACAACTTTCCCAATAGCTAGCTAGCTAGCAACAACAACTAGTTAGCTAATATAGTCATTGTAGCCCTGTGTTTGGGGTTTGTTAACCCTTGTGTTGTGTTCGAAAGCTGTTTCTTTCAGGAGTTATTTTGATGATGTTCTGAGCTTGTGCTCAGCCTTCTGTTTCAAAAGGTATCTTGGACCACGCCATCTCGCCATTCCTTGACATGAAGTACTCCTGTTGACCTCGCTCATCCAGGCCTTCTTCTTCAATAGACTGCGAGTGTGTGTGTGTGTGTGTGTGTGCGCATACGTGCGTGTGCACATGTGTGTGTGCGTACGTGCGTGCATGCATGCACTATCCCTTCATACAATGGGTTTCACGCTGGCTTGAATATGGAGCAGAGGAAGAGCAAGGCTTATTTTCATACATCTTACAATAAACCGCCCAACAAGTCAGTTGTGAATGACATCATGGAGAAGCCGTCTACCATCATCGCAACTAAGCACATGCCCTTCGCCTTCTTAGTGTGAGATCATCCTGTGTACGTCCTCATCACTCTGCTCAACGCCGAGAACCCAAACAAGTACCATGACATTGTACCCTTTCTTGGTCCCTTCCATACACAGTGTGTGATGATGAGCGCTATCTACAAGCGCTACAAGGGGAGTGAGCTAGGAGATGTACTTGTGGCAGGAGGAGTTATTGCAGAGGGCTCCGTCGACGTGCACTGAAAGGCAAGCATTACAAGAGGTGGCTGCGTTGCTTGAGGCTCATCTATGAGGCACTCATGAGTCAGCTGGTAAAGGGGAGGCTCATGCCCAACCTGGCTGATGAGACAAGGGAGAACCTTGAGATTCTGAGAGATATGAGTCTCTCCCAAGAACCCCGTGCAGCTGCACATGCGGCACTGGAGGATGATACTGACCTCGAGAGCCTCATCACCAATTTATTCACCCAGGTGGAGGCCAGTGACATGGCGGACTACTGACATGCCCGGATGCACTCATGCAGAATGTGCATGCAGTACATATCTGCAACTTGGATGAGTATGTCAGCTCTCTGCGTGCCATGCTGCCATGGATGGTAGTGTACGACAACAATAGGTATGGAAGGTGGCTGCCTGACTTCTGGGCAATGCTGACAGCTCTCCCTGCTGATCAGGTCGCCTTCCTTCGTACTGACTTCACTCAGTCCATCACAGGCAACCCCTACTCCAACATGGCCTGGGACATGTGGATCGAGTGTACAATGAACAAGGGCAGCAAAATGAAGTCTGGCTGGCTCTCCATCCTCCAGAATGAGAAGCAGCTGCTGGTGCACTCCAGAAATGTGAACAATTTGGCCAAGATCCGGGTGGCTCACAATGCCCTGGCCACACACAAAAAAGCCAAGAGGAAGCACATAGAATGTGGTCCGGAAAGGATGAGAGAAGATGAGCAGCAAGTGCAGGACCTGGTCGCATGCATGCATGAGTTTGATTCCTTCCCATTTGATCCAGCCTCACCCACCCTCCGCACCCTACAGTCAGCCATGCCTGCCTCTGATGAACTCATCGCGGACTTCAACTCAGCCTATGCTGTGGGAGAGGAGAAGTTGACCAGCTTCTTGCAAGACCGAGTGTTCAGTAAGAAAACCTCCCTCCATGCACCTGTCCCTCTGAGCAAACGCTTGACATTTGCCAAGCAGCCCTGCATGGAGAAGCCCGGGGAGGAACTCAAAGCAAGAGCTGCTGAGATGGAGCGGAGTGCTCTCAAGGCAGTGATCGACCTGGTTGAGGTCAGTCAACTTGTGAATCTCTCCGAGTTGCTGGAACATCGTGTTGTCGAGGAATGTGTGGCCTTATTCAACTCCAACGGCACATATAGGAAGACACAGAAGAGCAAGCTCACTCAGAAGCTCTCTCTCCAATCTGTAGATCTGCAAGAACCCTACACCGCTCTTGTCGACATGGGCATGATCTGGAGGATGGCAACCCCATCAGCAGACACAAGATGGCACCCCATACAAGTGGTTGGACTATGTCCACAAGGTATCATCCATCATCCTTGGCCGCTATGGTGATGCTGACCGTATTTTCTGTGTAAATGACCCGTACGACGCAGCATACTCAACTAAAGATGATGAGCGAGATCTGCGCGTACAAGGTAAGGTACATGTCCCCAACACCTACATGAAGCTGGGCGACCCCTTCCCCTCTGCCAGAGAGTTCAAAACACTGCTGTGTAGCGTCAGAAAGAGGGGGCGGCTACAAAAAGTAATATGCAGCTATCTGACTGACCTTGTTGCACAGGGTGTAGATACAGAGATCGTCTACTCTGTTGCCCACTGCACCAACTTGTCAACCCAGCAACCAATGCAGAACTACAGCTTTGACCAGTCTGAGGCTGACACCATCCTCTTCTCTGCTTACACAGTTCTACGTGAGTCAGGCTACAGTGGCCCTGTGGTCATTGATGCAGCCGACACCGATGCCTATGTCATGGCAGCGGTCATCTCTCAACAGCTGCCCGGTATGCTCTGCATCAAGAGAAAGCAGAACACAGTATTTTTGTATTGTATTGTATTGTGCAGCTACACTGCATTACAGGCTGTGATGCCAATTCAGGCTTCTATGACAAGGGTAAGTCGTCGGTGTATGACAAGGTGGCAAAGAGCCCTATGGCACGACGGCTGCTCTCACGGTGTGGAGATAGCCTTGACCTTGAGGAGGAGGTGCTAGAGGAGCTGTTCGAGTTCACACAACATGTTATTTATGGCGACAAGAAGAGTAGCACCATGGCTGAGGCCCGTGCCACAAAGTGGAAGAGAATGAAGAACAAATCATTCATCCATCTCCCTCCAGATGCAGATAGCCTACGCCAACACTGCCTCCGTGCCAACTACTTGGCATATCTAGTGCGCCACCCCTCCCTGAAGCGACACCCTTCGCCACTCGGACATGGCTGGGAGCTGGTGGGTGGTCGCTGTCGCCCTGTCTGCCACACACGACCTGCTCTCCCATCACATCTACCTGCACCAGGGCCAGCTGAAGAAAGTGAGGAAGAGGAGAGTGAGGAGGATGATGATGAGAAGGGAGATGATGATGTGAGGAGGGGTGATTCATTGGAATCTGATGATTCAGAATCTAGTGAGGCAGAATGCTCTGATTCGGACTGATCATGACATGTTTAAAGTGGTTTCATTGTTGGGGCGCTCCAGTAGCACACCACATAGCGTGCTGAGTCGCGAAGCGGTCGTCCCGGGTTCGTTTCCCAGTCCCGGCGACCATTTGCTGCATGTCTTCCCTACCTCTCCTCCCGTTCTCCCTCTCTCCCTCTATCTGTCCTGCATGGCCAGAAAAAGCTGAAAATGCTATAAAGTTAAAAAATAATTAAGTAAAAAAAAAAGAAAAAAAAAAAAGTAGTTAATCTGTTCAAGTTACAGCTATTTAAGAGAGCGTATTTTGAAGTATAATTAGTTATCTTATCATACTGTACATTCATCAATTATTTTGCTGAGATCCTTATGAAGGTAGTTTGTTTAAAGTACAGCAGTACCATGGTAAAATTGGTTTTGACATTAAAAGTTACATTTTCGCTCTACTATATGGTGGCCATCTTGGATTTCTGGGACAAATTGATGTCATAGAGTCAAACTGATGTCAGAATTGGAATCGTCATGGTTGACTTACACAAAAAAGTGTATTCATACATGATTCTAGGTGCTCTGGATCAAAAGTAAATTTTTCAAGATGGCGTCAGCAGGTATTTTGGATTTGGCCATCTGACAAAAAATGCCGGGATTTTTCGGAGGGACACGGGGGCTAAATATTTTATAAAAGGTCCATAGAAGTCAAATCAATCATCAAAACATCTTAGCCAGAGAATGGTCACAGAATGTTGGTTCTTGACCCAACTATCATGACAGTTCTTATTTTCCATCCATTCCAACTCCTCAGGAATATACTGTATATGAATATACCCAATGTTTAAATGGTCAAATACATTACAGGTATTTTTAAGCACATACTGTAGACCTGTCTATGTCTATGCTCTAACATCTGCTCTGCTGTGTCTGCAGATCACATAGATGCTGATTAATTCATAAATACAGGAGGACCGAGGGGAGAGATGATACATACATGATACACACACACACACACACATGCATGTGCACACACACACACACACACACACACACACACACACACACATGCATGCACACGCACATACACACACACACACATGCACACACACATGCATGCGCACACACACACGCACGCACGCACGCACACACACACACACACATACACACACACACACACACACACTCACTCACTCACTCACTCACTCACTCACTCACTCACTCACTCACTCACTCACTCACTCACTCACTCACTCACTCACTCACTCACTCACTCACTCACTCACTCACTCACTCACTCACTCACACACACATCTTATCTCTACCAGATGGAGGCCGGCGTACAGAAGGAGTAGAAGAGACAGAATAGATCCCGCTCTGTTCCGTTTCATCCCGTTCTGCCGTCATATGTAACAGCCCCCGAGGGATGTACAGTAGAGCTCGAGCTGCTGCTGCTTGTATATGGCCAAACCATCATAATGGAGATGCCACTTCGCCACAGTGCTTTGAAATAAACCAACAGATAAATAAATTCCAGTAAACGCATCTGTGATGCGGCTGGTCTGTCCATCAACAGTAATTGTTTACTGCACATGCAAAATGCTCACTGTAAATACATGTCTGAACCTCGAGTTGGGTTTGCAGTGAACTGATTGACGTTGTTTTTTTGTATATTTTTTTACCTACATTTCAACTGTACATCTGTACACAGTCCCTCCAAGTGTAATTGAAGAAAGCTTCACTGTTAGCCATAGGATACTTAAGTGTAATCTTCAACACTTGAGAGCTTCATGGTATAGCTGTTCATCATAACTAGGGATGTCCCGATCCGATCACGTGATCGGGATCGGCGTCGATCACGTGCTTTTCAGAGGATCGGGGATCGGGAAAAAATAATAATAAAAATCGGCAGTCAAAAAAAGAAAAACTTTATTCAACAAACATGACCATGTCCACGTCTTAAACTCATACGGAGGCCTTAGTTTTGGTTTTAAATTACATATAATATATCATCATTAATGTATTTATTGTCACACAGAGCAGAATAATTGTCCACAACAAACACATTCCCCTTTAATTTACACCGTTGCAACAAACACATCCCCTTTAATTTAGACCGGCTACACGCTACACGCTACACATCACAACAACAGTACAACACGTCGCTCCCGAAACACGGTTAATATCCACTGACTTGAGCAGCTAGACTTAATGTCAGAGGTTTGGAACTAAGCATTTTAAAATAGAAAGTCAAGCCAGTTGCAATGTTTGCAAGGAGGACAGGCTGGAGGCGAAGTTTTCAGACTAACTTTTCACCTGGAGGATAACGTGACTGAGGATTATCGTCGGCGTTTCAGACCAGAATGGACCATTACGTAAGTCGAACACTGAATGTATACTAATGTGCAAACATATATTGAAACTTTTAATATTTCTCATATGAAGCAGAAACACATTTCTCAGGGTGAATGTAATAACAAAAGCCTCCGCGCTCGCGCCCCGGACTATAGGCAACAGATGGGCTTGTCTCGCTCTGCCAGTTTCTGACAAAAATGCGTCAAAATTGATTACTAATGTGAAAGATCGGATCGGAAACGATCGGATCGATAGATATTTAAAATCACATGATCGGGATCGGATCGGAAGCAAAAAAAGGTGATCGGGACATCCCTAATCATAACCGAAGGGTACTCAAACATTCAAAGACCTACAGGAGCTCTCTCCTTGACGGGCCCTGCGGCCAACATACAAGTGCGACTCGAGCTAATTAACACAGCAAATTAGCATATTGCTTTCATCAAAGCATAATTGACCTCTCTGATTAATTGATTCCTACACATTGTTCCACTGAGGTTAGACTTCCCATTTGTTTATTTATGGATCCCCATGAGTCTACACCCATGGGTGAAATAATAATAATGCAGGACCTCTTTAGGGGGTCTTTATTCGGCATGCAACGAACTGGACATGCAATTGGAGCGGCACACACACACCGGGATACACACACACACACATGCATTGTCTTTTTCTCAGTCGCCGATGCGATTGAGTCTCTGCGCCTAACCCATCCCGTCGTCCTTCCCCCCATGGGCAGCCGGGAGCAGATAGGGTGTCAACGTGAGCCGCGCCCTGGGGACCAATCCAAGTGCTCCTGTCCGTCTTCGTCAAGGACGCCACAGAGTTAGCGATCTGTTGTTGTGCATGTTTTTCCATTGTGTTTATCTTATCGGGGGGGAAACCCTTGCGAGCACGGGGAGAACATGCAAACTCCACACAGAAAGGCCTGGGAGATACCCCACCTGGGTACCTGGCATCATGGAAACCTGGTCCCCAAGCGGGAATCGAACCCTGGACCTTCTTGCTGTGAGGCGACAGTGTTAACCACGACACCACCGTGCCGCCGAAAGACTATTCTTCCTGGGGTCCTAACACACAACCTACAACATTACATTACATTACATTACAGTAACAAAAAAAACAATAAAAACATAAGAAACACCTTAGCGAACCATTTACCCAGAGACCTGGGAGGTACAGTGCAGTACATCTTGTTCCCTACCCTAACAACACCGAAGCAGTGTCTGGATTAACAAATGAGGCGTGGCATGACTGCTTTCCATGGAGATAGTGGGCAGAGAGAGTGAGACTTGAGGCTCAAGGCACATATTATCTGTGGGACGAGCACACATCTGGGCTGATCAGATGAAAGAGAGTCGGATACTTCCTCTTAAGAAAGAGAATATAGTTTTAAATGCAGCCCCAGTGGCCCCGCTTCGATGATTCACTGTTAACCTCTTCCACCCGTGCGGTCCATTGGCGGACCGCAAATGACATCACGTCATTAACTCATTCTGCGCCGGAGCGATATGCCCGATATAGGTCTAGAATGCCACCGCTTTAATCAATGGGGGGACTGCGAGGTTTGCGAGTGCTTAAAATATATCTTAAATGATAGCTATGGGTCTAATACACCCGTCGATTATCAGTACAAATGTATCATGTACAAAACGGATTGTTTTTTCATCAGTACATTTCCGTTTTATACCGTTTTGAATACGAGTATAGTTTTGGTGATTTCTAGTAATCCCAGGAAAAGACGCGATAATAGCCCTTTAGTGGAATACACAAAACACGTTGTAATTTTTCGCCTGATTATCGAATCTACCTGAAATCAACGCTAGATCATCATTATTATCCTTCCTCGTGCAAGAATGAAAAGAGCCCTGGACCGCACGGCTCACCCCCCCCTCCTGCTACCAATGGCACACAGCCACACATACACACACAGAGACAGCGTCGATCGGGGTAGAAATAAATATCAGATCAACGATAAAATGTATACCTTCTTACCTTGTATCTGATGTAATGCAAAAGAAATAATCCAATTATCTGATCGCCATTCCAAATACTGCTCGTGGAGGTCCGTACCACATTACCGACCGTTACACACTGACGGGCGGGCGGAGTTACTGTTCCATGCCATCGTTGTTGAGGCCTACCTCGCCTGAGTATTTAAACCCCGCCTGCACGGCTCAGAAAAGAAACTCCACCATTCCAAATGGGGTGCAATACCAGCTGGAAGGCGTAGGCGGCGGTATTTGCCCTTTTGCGAGCTCAGACCCATTCCCAACGATAACATCAGGCTGGATGGATGAAAATGAATGGATATCGCTAATAAAAGAAATAACGATTAAAACCCGACTATACTCGTGATTGGCGCTCAAGCGATGGCGAGTTAACCCGACTATCGGGTCTGGCGCTGAATGAGTTAATCAATCTCTCCAGACTGTTTGACAAAAGTATAATTTTATTTTTCAAACGTATTCAAGTATAAACATCATAACCATGTCACAACAGCATTTATAATGTATATTATCATCAATACGTTAGTTTACCAATAGGTTAAAGTGTTTTAGATAGATTTTCATTTTCGTTTTGGTGTTGTTTACTTTGCGAAAGTCGACAATTTTGGAAAATTTGTACGTCGGGAATTGTAGTTTTTGTAGAGGACACCGAGAGCTTTCGATGAGCGTTGGAATTTTTCCGAACGACACTTCCCAAAAGCCTCTATGGGGTTTCAAGCAAATTACTTCTGTATGAATTCTTTTAATATCTCTTATTATTCGGGATAATAAACCACACAACTTAACTTTGACATATATTGAAGCACAGTTAGTTTCTCTTCCCTATTTTTAGCATGTAGCAACAATTAGATTTGAAATTTGTTTAAAAATGGTGGCACCCTGATAAATATAAAAAAGCGACTGTACATACAGTATATTTCATTATCTGTTCTTATGCACGCCTGGTGATACTAAATCCAAATTGAACTCGGGCATTTGAAATATAAGATTTGGCACAATCCATAAATGTGCGAATTGGCTATAATAAGGTAATTTATAAGCCTGCTATTCTATATATTTTTTTTCTCCACTTTTTTCTCCTCTTTTTCTATTTTTCTCCCATCCCAATTCCACTGTGCCAATTCTTCCCTCCCCTGTCTTGAACGTTGCACGCATATGCCCCCCACTGGCCGGTTGTAGGGAGGATAGAAGCCTTGCATCACGTGTCCCCTCCGATACACGAGGAGGCAGCCTGTCACATCTTTTCACCTGCCAGCGCGGACTCTCATTGGCGAGGTGTAACGTGTGGGAGGCTCACACTACCCCCGCCATTTCCTGTCTCTGCTGTGCAGGCGTCCTCAACCGACCTGTAGGAGTCGCTGTCCACAACGTCCAGATTACCACCCATTGACTTCCACCCGCTAACTCTGCCAATTGAGTTAGTATGACGGCTGGCCCAAGCCGGAGGCAACGGCGACAGCTGGAGTCGAACCCGTTGTCTCTTGCGTTGGTGACGAGTGCAATGTCCGCTGCGCCACCCAGCCCCTCTATTCTATATTCTATAATAATATTTTGGTCCAGATGGGAGAATTCAGTACTGTATCTACAAAACCTTCTGTTTACTCATCTTCTCTTTATTAATTTCCTTAGACTTTTTGTACACATGATCTCAAGAAGGTACTGAACGAGATCAGTGGCAGTTATTGTCTGGTCATTATTAGCATGGTGTTATTCACTGTCAAAGATGCAAAGAAAAATCATAATTCATATTCTCCTTTGTTTCATCACAATTTAAGCAAGCCTAGTAGTGGCCACAATATTTCTGACACTGGGAATACTGAGGTCATACACGGGATCCAGGACTCGGGAGCAGGGTGTTAAAGGGGAGATGAAGCATAGCGATAAACACATAGGCATAGCATCAAATTAGTATTTAGATAAACCACAGAAAAAATCACGTTATAAAAATAAGGCGTTTCTAAGAAAAAACTATTTGTAATGTCTTTTGACACAATTAACTCTGAATATAATAATGACGAAAAATAAACAGGATACACAACAAGGTGCACTACATATAACCTCATCGCATGCACCTTGTTGTGTATCCTGTTTATTTTTCGTCATTATTATATTCAGAGTTAATTATATTGTTTACACTGTCTTTCTTCTATTATAACCCTGCCCATTCCCAAATCATATTCAGAAAGTATCACAGAGACTTCTATTGACCAAGGAATTAGTTATTATTAGTAAGACACAACATTTCCGTAGTAATTGACCACCAGACTCTTTCTCTTAAGGCATTAACTGGGTTAATTAATATAAATGTTATATTGTAACTGTCTAGTTACACATTGGTTCCGAAACATGTATGTTCCAGGCTTCAATTAAAACTTTGAATCTGAGAGAGCTCTGGTCAGCGAAGCCAGCGCCGTTCGCGACCTCCATGTTTTGGGGCTATTCATCAGAAAACTCGGATCCGCGATTCGGCTCCCATCCGTCGGGCAAGAACTGTGGGTTTTCAGCCTCTCTCTCTGGAGCTTAACGGAGTTTCGAGTTTGTGATTAACCGTGTTGAATGGGGCGTCTGAACTAAGCGAGGACCTCATGCGCATGCGCGGCGAAGAATGCGGAAGCGCTCTTGCACTCTTCGGCTGGGATTAATATAGACGCGGCTGGTGCTGCTAACTAACTAGCCATCGCTCCGGGAGCTGACGCTGGTACCTGGCTTAGCTAGCCATCGCTCCGGGAGCTAACGCTGGTACCTGGCGCTAGGTAGCCAGCAGGCTAAATGGTCCCGTCGCTCGGCTGGTTGAACTGAAGCTAGGTAGCCAGCAGGCTAAATGGTCCCGTCGCTCGGCTGGTTGAACTGGAGCTAGGTAGCCAGCAGGCTAAATGGTCCCGTCGCTCGGCTGGTTGAACTGGAGCTAGATAGCCAGCAGGCTAAAGGGTCCCGTCGCTCAGCTGGTTGAACTGGAGCTAGGTAGCCAGCAGGCTAAATGGTCCCGTCGCTCGGCTAGTTGAACTGGAGCTAGATAGCCAGCAGGCTAAAGGGTCCCATCGCTCGGCTGGTTGAACTGGAGCTAGGTAGCCAGCAGGCTAAATGGTTCCGTCGCTCGGCTGGTTGAACTGGAGCTAGGTAGCCAGCAGGCTAAATGGTCCCGTCGCTCGGCTGGTTGAACTGGAGCTAGGTAGCCAGCAGGCTAAATGGTCCCGTCGCTCGGCTGGTTGAACTGGAGCTAGGTAGCCAGCAGGCTAAATGCTCCCGACGCTGAACTGCCTGCACCCGGTGCGCCGGTCTGTGCGCCGAGGGAACTGCATCAGGCTTCAGCTGATTAGTGGTATTCTGGACAAACCTCCCACCCACAACAACATAATCCGAGGCAATGAAGTGTTCGATGGAGATCTTCATTCCCTGTCCAACAGGCTGATCGCGCCGCCTGAGTGCAGCCAGCCTGAGTGCAGCCAGCCTGAGCCAACGTGCCAACAACACTGTTTTTTTCACTGGTAGTTTGTGGAAATTAACCAACTTTCCTCTCTTTCACACGGTAAAATTTGTTTGAACAGCCAGGAGCAATACAAAAAGAACCACCGCGGTCCCGTTGTTTGGTAGGCAACATTTGACTGACCCGACATATCCATGTTTACTATGCAGCTAATCAGCAGTGTATACACCAAACCAACACCGTGACGTCAGCAACAAAATGGCGCCGCCCATGGCGAAAACAAGGAAATTATATTTGATTTTTCAGACAAATAAGCAGGATTTCACATTTTATTATAGGACCCTGTCTTACACAAGGTACACAACAAACAAACTAGGATCACATTGTTCACTGCTTCATCTCCACTTTAAGCCAGGTAAGTAACTGCGATCTGGCAGCCTCATGACATCTGAGCCAGGTCTAAATAGGAAGAGCAATCAGCCGGTAGATGTCAATCAGCTGCTCCTCCGGTCTTCACACACCTGCACCCCATCCTGTACTGAGAGAGAGAGAGAGAGAGAGAGAGAGAGAGAGAGAGAGAGAGAGAGAGAGAGAGAGAGAGAGAGAGAGAGAGAGAGAGAGAGGAGAGAGAGGGATAGTAGCTACTAGCTAGTGTCACCACAAATGTACACCACTACCAATATGACTATGTGCTAGAAAAAGGATTTCAATAGTTCAACTGTTTTCTTTTCATCAGAATTGTTTTAATTAGTTTTTTCCTATGAAAGGATACATTTTCAGATGTCCTCAATCTCTTTTCTTAAAGGAACACGTCCAATATTATGGGAAATGCTCTCCAGAGTCAGACAGAAAGATAGATGGTAAAGAGGTATCTATCTTATTGTCTGACTCTGGAAAGACAGTGAGCATATTTCCCATAATAATGTTGGCGTGTTCCTTTAACCTGCGTTTCATCCACGTTCAACACTTTCCATCACCAAAAACAAATATCTCACATCTATAATACAAACAGAGAGAGAGAGAGAGAGAGAGAGAGAGAGAGAGAGAGTGGGAGATGGGGTGGGAAGAGAAGATAGAGGGAAGATGAAAGAGGACAGAAATGCTGGCACATGAGAGGAGAGAGAGTGAGAGAGAGAGCAAAACAGAACAACCTGCATGCTGGTAAAGAGCCATGATAGAGAGGAGAGAACGAGAGTGGATGAGAAGAGAAGTGAGGGAAGAGGAGAGAAATATGCTGTCACCTGGGGAGAGAAGGAGAGAGAGAGAGCAAGAGAGAGATGGTGGTATAAAGGCACGATGAGGAGAGGGGAATGTAGGAGGAGGGTGAGGAAAAGGTTGAACAGAGATGCTGAAACACGGGAGAAGAGAGAAAGGAAGTGGGAGGAGAAGAGTGAGAGAGATCTCCTCCACAGAGAGAAACACCATTTGCTCTCTAATCTGTAGCCTGCAGCTCTGTGGCTGCCACCACAGTATTAAAGAGGCTGTCACTGCCGCTGCCGCACGGGGATCTTAATTGGCTGAAGCCTCATAGACCTGTCTGTGTAGGGGCTCACAGACCACCCACATGCTGACTGGGTGGGATAATCAAAGGTTGCTTTCCAAACCTCCTTTGTTAAAGCCTCAATCCATTATCATGATTTATTATTTATTTATTTTACCATATCGGTGTGGGGTATATTCACCCACGTTACTACATTCTTGAAGAGTTTGATGGAAAATACGCTATTTAGTCATCTGAATATAGAGCTGTCTTCAGTGTGTCCAGTGTTTTTTTTAATCTAATTGTTGTACGGTGTGTATTACCACTGTTACACATTGCCCTGTTGTGTAGTGTTAGTACTTGTACCAATAGCTCAGTCAATAAATGAGAGAATAAAAACATGTCTCCATTTGTTGACAGAGTCACCTGGGGAGCAAAAATAACTGGTCATGACAACGAGGTCCTCTTTAGCCTTAACTGGCGTGGTTTATTTCCTTATGCACATTTTGCACCTTGAGAGTTAGAGTGAGAGAGAAGCAGGGTGTTCCCTCTTATACCCGCTACCTGACGTCAGCTGCTATAGCTGCGTCTCCTTACGCCTACAGCGCCCTCTTGTGGAACAGGTAAAGTGCAGTTACATACAATCATATTAACACTTACACTTAACACTCCCTTATGAATGACGTGTATACTGTACAACTTTTCCAAAAAAAAATACAGTTCAAAACATCAAAAGAACATGGCAGTCAATATTACATAACAGGCAATATTTTACACACCAAACATGACCTCTGCAAATCTTCTCAATTTCAGTTTGAAGACAGGCTTGGTCATAGCGTCTGCAACCATGTCGTCTGTAGGACAGTAAACAAGTGTCATCCTTTCTTCTCTGATGACAGATCTAATGAAGTGATATTTTATAATTATCCACATGTTTACACCTCTGTCGGCACAGAGGGTTTCTAGCAAGTGCAATGGTTCCCTGGTTGTCTTCATAAACAACAGTTTCGTATATACATAGGTATCCATTCCTTTGAGCAGTTGTTCTAGATAAATACATTCCTGTATTGTCAAAGCTAGAGCCATATATTCGGCTTCACAAGTTGATAGTGCCACTGTGGGCTGTTTCTTTGTTTTCCATGAAACCAGTGAGCTGTCTGTACCCATACTCACACAATACCCTGTGGTACTTCTTCTGTCTGTGGCGTCTGCCGCCCAATCTGCATCACTATAGGCTTGAAGCCCTAAGCCCTCGCTGCTCTTTCTGAAACAAAGCTGTTTATCTGCTGTGCCTTTGAGATAGCGTAAAACATGTTTTGCTGTAATCCAGTGCTCTTCTGTGGGATCAGCAAAATGCTGTGATAATTTACTCACTACAAAACATAGGTCAGGGCGAGTACATGTTGTCAAATAAATGAGGCTACCTACAGCTTCTCTGTACATTTTTACATCTGTCAATTTTTGAGCATCCTCTTGGTAGTCTAGCTTTTGATCACATGGTGTTTCCCTTGTTCTACATTATTGCATGTCAAAACTATTCAGGATCTTTTCCACATATCTCTTCTGGGATATTTTTACACAACTGGCAGACTGTTCGAAGTCCATGCCTAGAAAATGTTTTAACCTACCTAGGTTTTTCATTTTGAATCTGGTAGAAAGCATACTTTTCACCTGCCCTAGGTTTCTAGTGTTGTCTGCTGCGATGATTAAATCATCCACCCAAATCACAATTATCACTTTTCCTGACTCTTTTGACTCCTTTGTGTAAACACAGGGGTCTATTGGGTTCTGTATGAAGTGATCTTCAATTAGACATGTACAGTATGAAGCATCTCGTTCCAATTTCGCCCAGACTGTTTCAGGCCGTAAATGGATTTTTCTAGCTTACACACTAGCTTCTCTCCTTTCTTCTCGTAACCTTCAGGTTGTTCCATATATATTTCTCTATCAATGGGTGCGTGCAGGTAGGCTGTCTTCACATCCATCTGGTGTAAAATCAAGCTGTCTTCAGCTGCCTTCTGCATCACTACCCATACACTGGTCAGATTGGCTGTAGGGGAGAATGTCTCACCGTAGTCTATTCCTTCCCTCTGACTGTAGCCTTTAGCTACAAACCTGGCCTTGTACTTGTCGTGGCCTTCAATACCCTCCTTGATTGAGTACACCCATTTGCCTCCCACTGTCTGTCTACTAGGGGTGGACGGTATGGTCTAAAATGTATATCACGGTATAATTTGAAGCATAGACGGTAACGGTATATATCACGGTATCAGTGTTTCCGTTAGAATAATTTTTTTTGCCTGATAGGCAGGCTATATAAAGAATGACATCCTCAAGGCATGTAGATTTATAATATTTTAACTTAAAACTAGGCTACTTTTGCGTATAAAGTCATTATATTCCAAATAAAATAAGTCCCGAGTCGAGACTCCGTGCTGCTCCCATTGCAAACAGCGAGGCTGGATGCTGGATTTTGCTAGAAGCATATGTAGCTGCAGAGCCACAGAACCATGGGCGCTTTCAGGAGCCATTGGCAATTCAGCCGTTGGGTGGGGGGGCGCTGTTGAGAGGGCCTGTGACCAGACCTAAAATAAAATAATTTAGGACCTGCTCCGAGGTCATCAATTGGCACACATGCGATGCATGCATGCAATTCGTATCTGCGATTAACCCATCCCGTCGTCCTTCCCCCCCAAGGGCAGCCGGGAGCAGACAGGCGTCAACGTGAGCCGCGCCAGGGGACCAATCCAAGTGCTCCTGTCCGTCTTCGTCAAGGACGCCACAGCGTTAGCGATCTTGTTGTTGTGCATGTTTTTCCATTGGGTTTATCTTATCGGGGGGGGGAAACCCTTGCGAGCACGGGGAGAACATGCAAACTCCACACAGAAAGGCCTGGGAGATACCCCACCTGGGTAACTGGCATTATGGAAACCTGGTCCCCAAGCGGGAATCGAACCCTGGACCTTCTTGCTGTGAGGCGACAGTGTTAACCACTACACCACCGTGCCCATGGTTCTGCGGCTCTGCAGCTACATGCTATTCGCAACTCCACTGCTGCAGCCGTCCTCCCGGCTCCCGCTGCAGCCGTCGTTATCATAACACTACACACATATCATAATGTTTACAGCAAACTGTAGTTGATCACCAGGTATGTTTTATTAACGTAGAATAATTCATATAAGAAAAACGATTAAAAATGCTAGGAACTTGAAATTGAAACTTGCTGTGCGCCGCGGTGATATGTGTTTATTATGAAATGACAATTGCGTGTTGACACGCCCACTGCGCGAAGCCTCCTAAATAACTTTTTCCAGTTTGCACATATCTATTATCTATGACTAATTCTATCTATTTTTAGGGGCAAATGCGATTGAAATAGTCGCGCTGTGGTTACATGACGTCATTGCTCTTTTAGAGCTGCTCTACCGGTTACACGGTATAGTCAAAATCCATACCGTAGAGCAAATTCATACCGTTTATACCGTATACCGTTTATACCGTCCACCCCTACTGTCTACCCTCTGGTAACTTTGTTAGAGTAAAAGTATGATTGTCCTCTAGGGACCTCATCTCCTCATCCATTGCTCTCTCCCATTTTCCTGACTCAGGAGATATCATGGCCTCTTTAAAGGTCTGAGGTACACCACTCACTACTCTGTAGCAGTAATCTATGCTGGTAAGTGTACTGTCATCCTCGTCACTTTCTCTCTGGGCATAGTCTTTCAGATAATTTGGGGGATTATGTTCCGGGGAGGGATATCTCCCACTGCATGAGGCACGTGACGTCACCCTAGGGTGCTTCCCGTCATCATCCTCTGGGGGTTGTTGACTGTCTGTCTGCATGTCTGTGCTCAGTACACTAGGCTGTGGTGTCTCTCTTTCCTCACACCCTACTCTGGAGTCCAGCTCTGGCTCCTGTGTCTGTGTCTCGTTCTCACATGTTGTCTTTGTGACAAACTTTACTAACCTGTGCTTTTGCACTTTCCCTTTACCGGGATAGTAGACTAGAAAATCGGGGCTGCCCTTGTCATGCCCTACAAAGAGTCCTTTTTCACACCTGGACTCCAGCTTTCCTCTGTCCTGTTGGTAAGCATACCACACTGACCCAAACTTGTGCATCCTGGCTAGATCACACCTTTTTCCTGTCAGTGCTGTATACGGGGTGGTGCTCGTGTGCTTGTTAAAACACCGATTTCTGGTGAAAGCGGCTTGTTGTACCGCATAATGCCATAGACTCTTAGATAAGTTACCATCTATTAGCTTACACCTAGCCATTTCGAAAAGAGTGTGTCCTTCCCTCTCTGCTATCCCGTTCTGTTGCGGGGAGTAAGGACAGGACGTCTCGTGTCTGATCTTGTTCCTTCTCAGCAGTGATTGGAACTCTCTATTTGTGAACTCCGTTATTGGACCTTAAGCATTTTATGCTGCCGTAAGGAGCTACATCTGCAAGGAATTTTTCTGTGGCCTGGAGTGTGTCACTCTTTGCTCTGAGAAAGTAAACAAACACTGCCCCTGTACACACATCTGTAAAAGACTGTACATATTTAAAGCCACCTATGGACTCATTATTTACTGGACCGGCTAGATCTGTGTTGTCTTTACTTTTTCCGTGGGACCTCTGTTCCTTGTTTGGGTGAACTTTCCCTTTATACACACATCACATTCTTTGTGAGGTCTATGCTTTTCACCGTTAATGTGCATGCCTACTGTCATCGCTTGCAGCTTCAGTATATCCTTGTAATTACAATGACCCATGATCTCATGCCATGTCTGAATATCATGACTGACATTACACATATAATTTTCATTACATTCTGTTTATAGATAATACATTCTCTTGTACACCTCAATGTTAAACCTCGTACCGTCAGGCTCTACAAGAACATCTTTACCTTCATTGAAGAACACTTTGGCACCGTTTGCAGTAGCAGATTTTACAGAGAATAGTTCTTGTGGGAACGAGGGTATGTAGAGGGCGTTCTTCAACGTCACTGTACACCGGCGCCCCTCACTGTCTATGAGTCATACCTGTGCGTCTCCTCTCCCCTGCGCCAACCCGAATGTGCGCTTCCCATCTGCCAGCTCCATGCTGTGTCTCTCCGGCTCGAAGGTGCTGTCAAGTTCTTGAATCGGTTCCTGTCGTTGATAATGTGGGATGACGCACCTGTGTCCACGATCAGTCCCTTCCTTTGGACCTGCTGCTGCTGCGTTGACTGGGTGACGTATGCTGTCTGCGCCCCGAAGGTGAAGTCCTCTCTTCCCGCCGCTCTCCGGGCGTCGTCTCGACTCGCCTCACGTCCACCGCCGCCGCCATCTTGCACACAGCCGCCATCTTGCACGTGCGCGTACCGAGCGCTCTGTTCGCGCTTCTTTCTACACACTCTGTCCGCGTGTCCCGAAGTTCCACAGAAACTACACTGGACTGTTTTTGTGCATGTATCTTTTCGGTGACCCTTTTCTCCACATCGCCAACATGCCATCTCCGTCAGGGGTCCGGTCTTTCTCTTTGGCGCTGCCCGGGCCTTCATTACCCTTTCTCCCGTCTCTTCGGCGACCGGGTCTGGGTCTTCTGAAGCCTCGAAGTTCCGCAGCTTGGCCTTGAACTCCCCCAGCGACATGTCCGCTGAACTGTATGTCACCAACAGTGTGAATGGTTTATACATCTCCGGTAGTCCCCTCATAACCATCACCATCATTAGTCCATCGCTCTGTGTTTCTCCTGCACTCTTGAGCGCCGTGATGATCTGTTCCGCCCTGATGACGTATTCAGTAACAGTCTCTTTGTTAGCTTTCTTCAGCGCGCTCAACGTTATATACAGGGATATAATCCGGGGCCTACCTCTGCCGATGTAGTGTTCTCTTAACACTATTAGACTATCTCGGCCTTTGTCCTTTGTGTCCCGGAATATCAGCCCCAAGCTTGTGTTGTCTAGGAGTGGTGCTAGCTCGCAGTATGCGTCAGCATTCAGCTTTGTATCCAGGGCTTGCACGGCCGCCGTTATTTCTCCGGTGAGGCCCGTCAAGATAGTTTTCTTCAGCCCCACTCCGTGCATACAGCACAACATTCGCTCTTCCTGTTACAGACATATGTTTATAGCCTGTGTTAGAGGGACACCTAGTGGTGCTTGACCGGATGTGATGTGTTGACATGCGCACTGCTGTAACCTCAGTTTAATAAAAGATATACTGAAACATGGTGTCAGAAGCGGGAGCTCCGAAAGAAATAAACGTATAAGGAATAAAACCACGCCATGGCGAGCAACAGCATCCCAGCGCCCGAGGGCATGCGCATGTCTGGGGATTTGGCGAAGAACTGGGATGTTTTCAGGCCAGAGTTTGATGATTTTTTGCTAGCTACCGGTCTGAATGAAAAGCCGAAGCCAGTCCAAGCAGCCACGCTGAGACGGCTAATGGGAAGTGAGTGCCGTCATGTTTATACACACAGCCTCGAGTTGACGGATGATCAACGTAAGGACCCAGCTAATATTTTGCGCGCATTGAGGGATCATTTCAAGCCGGCGAAGAATGTGATCTATGAAAGATATATGTTTGGATGTTGCAAACAGGAGACTGATGAGCCAACTGATGTTTCCTGACGAGGCTGAAGGAGAGAGCGTCAGCATGTGAATACCGCGCACTGAAGGACGAGCTGATTCGGGACAGGCTTGTGCTGGGTGTCGCAAATGAAGGCACCAGGAGGCGCTTACTGCGGGAACGTGAGTTAACGTTACTAGCGGCGACTGAAATCTGTCGGCTCGCTGAACTGACCGAGAGACATATGAGGGTGATGGCCCCGCCAGCGCAGACAGACAGTGTGAATGCCGCTGACAGACAGAGCGAGAGGCGCGCATTTCAAAGGAGGGCGGCGCCAGCGGAGAGGGAGCCCCAGCGGAGCTGTAAATATTGTGGGGGGAGCCACAAACGGGGCTGAGAGCAGTGCCCAGCCTATAGTAAAAGCTGCCGGATATGTGGCATAGCACATCACTTTGCCAAGGTATGCCAGGCTGGTAGCAGGTCTGACAGAGTAAAAAAGATAAATGTGCTTGAAGATGATGACAAGAAGGGGGAATACTCAGATACAGATGATAGACTGTTTCAAGTCACTGAATGTGTAAATACTGCAAAGGCCCAGCAGGGGCGCAAGTGGTTTGTGAATCTAGGCCTAAATAAAAAAAAGCAGCAGTGCCAGCTGGACACAGGCTCTACCTGCAATGTCATGGGCCGCAGGATTAAAGAGAAGCTGTCACCCAGAGCGGCGCTACACCAGAGCACGGCCAGGTTGAAACTATACTCTGGGGAGATCATGCCATCATTGGGAAAATGTCACACTGAATGTGTCATCTGCGGAGAAAAGCACAATCTCACATTTGAGGTAGTCGACACAGAGCAGAAGCCTCTTCTCGGGGGGAGCACGTGCGAACGTCTGGGCCTCGTGAGCTTCACGGTTCCGGATGAACTTAATAAAGTTGATATAAGTCCACCTATGCCCCTCACAAAAGTTCAGCTGCTGAGAGACTATCATGACGTTTTTAATGACCCAATCGAGTCGGTCCCGGGAGTGATACACTTTGAGCTGGATCCTGAAGTGGTGCCGGTGCAGTGCGCACCAAGGAATGTCCCAGTGGCTCTGAAGGAGAGAGTCAAGGAGGAACTTGACAGACATGTCAGGGTCGGCAACATCACGCCTGTGACTGAGCCCACACCATGGATAAGTAACATGGTGACGGTGGCAAAGCCAGATAAAATAAGGATTTGTATCGACCCGAAGCCTCTCAACCAAGCGCTGCGGAGGTCTCACTACCATATGCCTACACTGGAAGATGTGTTGTACAAGTTGCCAAAGGCCCGCCTCTTCACACTGGCGGATGCTCGCGATGCCTTTTTACAGTGCAAACTTGACGACGAGAGCAGCCGTCTGACGACCTTTTGGACGCCGTGGGGTCGGATGAGATGGCTCAAGCTCCCTTTCGGAGTCTCTGTTGCGCCTGAGATATATCAGCGCAAACAACATGAGCTGCTAACGGGCTTGGCCGGTATCGAACCGATCGCTGATGACATCCTGGTGGTCGGATGTGGCGATACGGATGCCGAAGCCGAACTGGACCACGACAAAAACTTGAGTGCTCTCATGGAACGATGCAGAGCAGTGGGACTCAGGCTGAGTGAGCGCAAGCTGCAATTCAAACTCAAGGCCGTACACTTCCACGGCCACATACTGTCTGCGGAGGGACTGAAAATTGACCCAGAGAAAACACGTGCCGTGCTGGAAATGCCGACGCCCACAGACGTGAAAGCGGTGCAGCGCTTTATTGGATTTGTGACGTATCTAGCAAGGTTTCTGCCAAAACTCTCTGAGGTCTGTGAGCCGCTCCGCAGGCTCTTGGATAAAGACGTCATGTGGCATTGGTTGCCAAAACACGAAGATGCGGTGCGTGAAGTGAAGCGAATGGTCACCAGCACACCTGTACTCAAATATTATGACATCACAAAGCCTGTTACGATCCAGAGCGACGCCAGCATGACCGGGCTGGGGGGCTGTTTGTTGCAAGGGGGACAGCCCGTGGCTTTCGCCTCGAGGGCACTGACGCAGACAGAGCAAAACTACGCTCAGATCGAGAAAGAGTGTCTGAGCATAGTCTTCGCCTGCCAGAGATTCCACCAGTACCTATATGGCAGGAACACTATCACCGCAGAGACTGACCATAAGCCGCTGATCACAATATTCAAGAAGCCCCTCCTGAGTGCACCGAAACGTCTCCAGGGTATGTTGCTGCAGCTGCAGAACTATAATCTTGATGTGGTCTACAAGCCTGGCCCCGAGATCTATGTCAGCGACACCCTGAGCAGGGCCACCCTGCCGTGCCATGGGTCTGACACCCCGTACGTGCAGCATGCTGTGTGCACTGTGGACAGCACCCAGGCAGAGTATTCACAACTGGACCAGGCGCAGCACCTGAATGTTACGGCTTTTAGATTTGGCCAGATTGTGCAGCACACAGAGACAGATAATGTGCTCCAGGAGCTGGCGTCTGTGATTCTCAGTGGCTGGCCAGACTTTAAAGAGGACACCCCACTGGCAGTGCGGGAATACTGGCCCTTCAGAGACGAGCTGAGTGTTCAAGATGGGGTGTTATACAGGGGACAGTGTGTCATTATACCAAAAGCCATGAGGTCTGAACTGCTAGCCACATTGGTGGGGAGGCATGTTACAGGCGGGCCAGGGATACCCTTTTCTGGCCAAACATGAGAGCGGAAATAAAGGACTTTGTGGCAAACTGCTCCGCATGCAACGAGTATGCACGAGTCCAGCAGAAGGAATCTATGATGTCGCATGACATACCAGCACGCCCGTGGCAAGCAGTAAGCATGGACGTTTTCTCATATGCGGGAAAGGACTATCTTATCATTGTAGATCAATACTCAGACTTCTGGGAAATCGATCATCTGCCGGATCTGTCTGCTGACACACTCATCACACGATGCAAAGCTCAGTTTGCACGTTATGGACAGCCAGACAGGGTGATCTCAGATAATGGCCCACAGTTTGCGTGCAAGCGGTTCAGGAGGTTTGCAGCGAGCTGGGGTTTTTCCCATGTCACGTCTTCACCCCGACATCCTCAATCCAACGGCAAGGCGGAGTCGGCCGTTAAGATTGTAAAATCACTCTGTAAGCGGGCAAAATTGAATGGCACGGATACATGGTTGGCCATCCTTCACTGGCGTAACACACCCACCGAGGGGATGGACAGCAGTCCGGCCCAGCGCTTAATGGCACGCAGGCTCAAGACTTCACTGCCGGTCACAGACAGCCTGCTTCTACCACGGGTGGTGGACGGAGTAGCAGAGAAGCTGCGGTGGAAAAGGCGGATCGCAAAATCATTCTACGACACGGCTGCCAGAGACCTTCCAGAGCTTAATGTTGGAGATCACATAAGGATGAAGCCTCTGCCCGGTGATCGCACAGGGAGGTGGTGCCTGGGCCAATGCCTCCAGAGGGTCGCTCCTCGCTCATTTGTGGTGGATGTGGACGGCACACACTACAGACGCAACCGAGTGGATCTGCGTGTTGCGGAGCGCTCAGCCCAAGCACAACAGTCGGACATACTACGGCCGGAGCAAAGCAGTCCTGACCAAGCTCATGTCACTGGAGTGACAGCCTCTGCCGGGACGCAGATTGTCCCAAGTCAAGGGGAGGTAGGTGGCGAGGAACATCCCTGCACGCCACACGCACCGAGGACACCGGTGACGGGCGTGACGACAAGGGGTACTGACACGGCAGGCCATGGTGTCTACTCACAGAGTGGCCGCCTGTCACGGCCACCACAACGACTGGACTTGTAATTTTTTTTTTAAGAGTAAAGTTGGGCAATGTTATGTTAGAATGTCATCGAAGTAATGTTATTATGATGACTGGACTTTGGAAAAAAAAAAAAAAAAAAAGAGAGAAAAAAAAACAGTTGGGCAATGTTATGTTAGAATGTCATTTGAAGTTGTGATTGATAAACAAGATGCAAGCATATCATTATTTGCAAACAGCTAAAGGAAAGGAGATGTTACAGGCATATGTTTATAGCCTGTGTTAGAGGGACACCTAGTGGTGCTTGACCGGATGTGATGTGTTGACATGCGCACTGCTGTAACCTCAGTTTAATAAAAGATATATTGAAACACTTCCCAGAGCTCGTATTCTTCTGCCCTTCCGTTAAACGGGGGCCACTTGCTCCTTCCTCTTGTCGCCATCTTTTGATGGTAGCGTAGATTAGCTGCCTGTGTTAGCTTAGCTTTAGCATCACGCGGTCCTCCCGCTGATAAACTAGCCTATTCTTTTCAGCTAACTAGCTATCGTTATTTTTGCTCTTCCGTGATCTGGGCCAATAACCTGTTGACAGAGTCACCTGGGGAGCAAAAATAACTGGTCATGACAACGAGGTCCTCTTTAGCCTTAACTGGCGTGGTTTATTTCCTTATGTACATTTTGCACCACGAGACCTACTCTCCTTGAGAGTTAGAGTAAGAGAGATAGAGGGGGAGGGAACATTCCCTCTTATACCCGCTACCTGACGTCAGCTGCTATAGCTGTGTCTCCTTATGCCTACAGCGCCTTCTTGTGGAACAGGTAAAGTGCAGTTACTACAATCATATTAACACTTACACTTAACACCATTCTTATTTCTTGTTTTTGGTGGTGGGTCCTACCCATTTTGATCACTGAATGGGCCTTTAAATGATAAGTAATTACCGTTGTTTTTTTTTGTTTTTTTGTTGGATGCTGCTGGAGTTGGCTGCAGCTTAACCGGGCAGCGTCTATACTTTCCGCAACGGAGCTCGGTTTCCGGGACCTCCATGTTTTGGGGGTATTCATCAGACAAATCGGATCCGGGGATTCGGCTCCCATCAGTCGGGCAAGAACTGCAGGTTTTCAGCCTCTCTCCTCTCTCCTGGAGCTTAAGGGGGAGCTTAGTATTCCTGCCTCTGAGGAGGTGGCTACAACAACTACATGCAGTCACTGTGTGTTGTTGTAGCCAGCGGGTAAATCGCAATTTTTTTATTTGTTTGTCATGACAAACCAATTACATAATCCAACATATGTGTAAAGGCACAACATATTCCAGTTAACGGTATATTTTTTTAATGATTCGTTACGGCGTAGTCAATACTTCCATGCATATAAATTGAGGAAGGCAGGGACCTCTGCCGCTCTGGCGGCAGCGGCAGCGGTGGATAAGGGGGCGTGCTAGCGCGGGTCACGTGGGGGTCGCGGCCAATCAGAGGAACCCGGAAACCGAGCTCCGTTGCGGAAAGTATAGACGCAACCGGGCAATAAATTAATACAATTAAATAAAGTTCCCTAAAGCAATCAATTATGTCTTTATTTTTATCTCTGAAAGGACATATTTAGTGTTTTTGGTAACGATCATCCTGTGTTGCGCAGTTAGATTGAAGTGCAGCCAGGAGAGTCGCAGCCAACTGGAGCAGCCAGACACGACACAACTCTGTCTCAGTCAAAGATATTGGTTGGAATCGATCGGTAGGATGGCGAGAGAAATAGGGTCTAGGTCGAAACTAATCTGATGTATCCTTCAAGGGAGCCCATTGTGGCCGCTCTGTTGTTGTGATGATTGAGGTTTCAGGTTGGGTAGAAGGTCACACAGTCAATCACTGGGGCAGCGTTGAATATTGTGTCAATCGCTTCAGACTTGTTGTTGGCTTCATTTCTGTGAGATTGAGTAGGCTCTCTTGCCTCAGCATGGGTGTTTGTACGAGGAAGGTAAAAGCTACAATCCATTTAGAGGCCTTTCTGAATTCACAACCTGTCACCTGTGTTATCTCAGCTGACCTTCTCTGCTGATGGAAGTGTAAAAAAAAGAAAAAGGTGCAGAAAAAGGGAAGGGTAGGGAAAGAGAAAAATAGTGTACACTGCAAAAAATAGAGCAAGATATTTTATCTTGTATTCAGCTACTGTATTTCAAGTGTGTTACATTTTTGTTGTTGCTGCACTTCCCCCCTGGTTTACGCAAATATAACCTCTCATGGCAGCTGGCTTCACACAAGGTCATGCAAGAATCCTTGACAGTCTTCAAGTTACGCAAATATGTCAAGGACTGTTCTGCCCCTCGGCTGACACACAACTTACTTGTTGCATAATATGACATTTCAAGAAATAATCACAAAACAAGATCTACAGGAAACTTGTAAAAATACTCATACTTGCTTAAATGTCTTAATCGTGACATGACACAATAAATAAGCAATGTTATCTTTCAATGCAATTATATACCTGCCCAGGGACTGCAGATGTAAATTAGCTAATGGTTACATCTGGTGCAATGCATTTTCTGTCATTAATTTGAGATTCATATTTTTGTACATGTGAAAATAACCTAAACTAAGAAAATCTGACCTTGACCTAACATTTTTAAATAAGCTTGATGACAGGGCTTGACACATACTTTTCCCCCAAGGAGCACATGTGCTAAATGAAAACATTTAGGACCACACATATATTATTATATCAAATAAGGCTTTTTAAATTCATTAATATTGATGTTGATGATAATGCATTTTGCTTAGCTATTACCTAAGACAACTGTTGCCAAGGAGTGCAGCCATTCACCTTAAATCACTGCTCATCATCCACACATTCATCCACTCTTTCTGTGCTCATCTACCCCTTCATAGCTAAAGTGAAGGTTTTCTTGCGATTAACGATACATGGTAGGTGTTACGGTGCAGGTAGGACATTTGAGTTCCAATATCAGAGGAAGGAATGAGACGGAGATGTGGTTTGCTCTTCTTCAGTAGGGTGTCCTTTAATAGTAAGATCACAGAGCAATGCAAGTAAAGCATAAGAAAGACGCCGGGCGTCAACTGAGAGAACAGACCTAAGGCAAATACAAAATAATAGTTAACAGCAACGAGAAGGTCAGCACTCGTTCTTACTCCGTCTGCACGCAGGACAGTCTGAAGACCCGACAAGGAGAAAAGGAAACAGTAGGTCAATATAAAGCCACATTCCTGACATTCCAAGGCATCAATTAGTGACGGCATAGTGACAGCCAGTGACAGCAACCAGTGGTGACAGTTCAATCAGTGTAGTGACAGCGAACCAGAAGTGACCAACAATAAGTGCAAATACCAACCACCAGGTGAAGTACTCCAGAAAGACAGTAGGGTTCCTAGACCTAGAAACCCAGAACGTTACAGGTAGGGTGCTCTGTGAACTTGCATCTAGGATTATCATTTGTTTTGGGTAGCTCTAATATAAAAGACAACTGTCAGCTGTCAGTATATTGTTACACTCAAGTGACTCACATAGTTAGACGTCTCTCCATGTCCAGCACAGGAGATAACCTGAGTGCAGTTAATTTAGCTACCACTAATGGAAGATAGCAGCAGTACTGTGCACAGAGGGTTGAAGCAAATGCTTTGTCATATTGGAGCTGCTTCCTTCTTTGCACGAAATACTCTTGCTGCAGGTATTGTGTTTTACTGTATTCTATCTTTTTTGTGAAACTAAACATTGAAGCATTTGCTGCTGTTAGACATCGACCACTGTTAGCCATTGTCCAGCATACGTAAACAAGAGCCTCTGCTTGCACGCTTTGTGACGTAAACCATGGAACCAGTGAAATTACATTGGTTCAAGAAATCATGGTAGTCGAGTACATTACTCGCACATGTGCTCCTAAATGATTCTTCCTCTTCGCACATATATATTTATAGTCGCAAATTCTAAATGCTTGCACTGACAAGCCCTGGATGAGTCTCAATACATCATACATTACCTCACTAAACCGGTCCTTTTATGATGCAGTGTCGGAAGAAAAGGCAGAAACAGAAGGAAATGAGCTAAAGGGAAAGAAAATGCTAATTACACCAGTTCCAACCAGCATATCAGCCGGAGCTACAACAGCCCACTATGCAGTCAACTAGCCATATTCTTTCCCTTTTTAGTCTCATAAATCGATGAGAGACATTCCAGACAGTCTAAGACCAAGGCCTTTGCTGCACAGACATCCAGTGATTCAGCAGCAGAAGCAGCAGTGTTGGTGGTGAAGTGAGGGAGGCTGCTACAGGCAGAGACTCAGGGGAAAGGGTGGTTGTAATGCTTTTAGTGTTTAATGCTTTCAGGGTATTTATAGACCCCCCCTCCGAGGAAAGCCAAGTGCTCTCTCTCTCTCTTACTCTCCCTTTCTCCTACTCTCTCTTTCTCTTCTCTCTCTCTCTCTCTCTCTCTCTCTCTCTCTCTCTCTCTCTCTCTCTCTCTCTCTCTCTCTCTCTCTCTCTCTCTCTCTCTCTCTCTCTCTCTCTCTCTCTCTCTCTCTCTCTCTTACAGTAACTCTCTCTTACAGTAACTATCTCCCTTTCCCCAACTCTCACTTACTCTCTCTCTCTCTCTCTCTCTCTCACACCCACACACACACACACACACACACTTACTCTATCTAATTTACTCTCCCCCTCTCTCTCACTTACTCTCTTTCTCCCCCCCCCCTCTCTCTCTCTCTCTCTCTCTCTCTCTCTCTCTCTCTCTCTCTCTCACACGCACACACACACACACGCACACTTGCCAACCGACCTGTAGGGGTCGCTGTCCACAACGTCCGATCCCCACCCACCAGCTTCCCACCCCCTAATACTCCCAATTGTATTAGTATGAACGACCAGCCAAGCTGTGCCACCTAGCCGCCCCACGAAAATGTTATTTGAAAATGTTTTATTGACTTCTTCCAGACTTTTAAAGAAAAAACAATCTATTGTTTTTAATACTAGACCTCCTGTTCACTGTAATGTGCAACGTTTTGATATATTGAGCTTTAAACTTTTATTTGGAACTCACAACACGCAACCTAAAACCACTTCCTCTCCCAAACCGATCATGAATACATTTATTATGTATTGTATTTTTTATGTTTAAATATCAACATTATCTGTCCACCCTCAGTACATTTCAGTGGAGGCTGCTGACAAAATTTTTAGGTGAAGCACAAATTATTATATTATATTATATATTCAATTATATTTTTTAAACATCCCCAACGCTGCAACACCCCCATTCCTCCCAGGTGTCAGGCTCCTCATTCGCTTCCATTCATTTTGGGGACCATGTTTAAATATCATACTTCTGAAGTATAAACAAACTATACTGCTGTGACGATTTCAATAAAACAGACCATTCTGAGTCAATGGTATGCAAAACTGTACATTGGAATATCTTAACATGTATTTACCACCTTCCTCTGCACGAGGCCACAGATGGGTTTTATGTAACACAAGGACAATGAATGAATGAATGAATGAATGAATGAATGAATGAATTAATGAAAACTTTATTTAACAGATTGCAGAATGGGTACAATACAGTATGGCTCAATACACACAATTGTTAAGGGGATGCAGACCAGAGAAAGACTTTCGTCTTGTTTACATCAGGGTCCCCCATTTTCAATTCATATCGACATTTATGACATACACAACATACATGACATTAGGGATTAATAAGAACGAGCCGCCTCGGAAGAAACGCGTCCCTGTCGCTCCTTGTAAATGAAATCCATCCTTCGCTCTTTTCTGATGAAACGTTCAATGACCTCCTCTGCAGTTGCAAATCCAGCAATGCAACAAACAGCAGTCTTTTGTGATCTAATCGATCGTTCATTTGCGTGAGGATGCTGTCGAAATCCACTAAACATTGTTCTGTTGATGCGTGACACACGTTCCATTTTCGGGACTCCGACAGGTGGTCACTCAGACAGTCACCCAAGCGATTCACCCAAATAAAGTTTTCATTCATTCATTAATTTGCTGTCTCGTTATAACACAAACAGCTCACCATGAACCATGACTAGCTTAATTACGTTAGTTAGCATCCAAGCTAGCGTGATAACGTTAGTAGTTATTAGCATCCAAGCTAGAAACTGCTAGGCTGCCTGCTAACAGTACCTGCAATAATGTTGTCATCCTCCTGGACAGATAGACTTGTTAAATCATAATATCCACAGGTGTGTTGTGCTGGTCCTCAGTAAATGTCCCGCCGGCGAAAAATAAGTTGCTATTAAAGTGCTAAATGTTAGATACACTAATATAGAGGTTTCGAACGTGGCTGCTATGTTAATAACATTTTCAATCAATCAATCCTGCGAAAACAGCCGTGTAGCTACAGAGCTGCAGAGTAGGAGCCATTCTCTGATTGGAACTAAAGGCTGTCAATCATTCAACCTACGTGTAGCTACAGAGCTGCAGAGTAGGAGCCATACTCTGATTGGATGTCAAGGCTATCAATCATTCAATCCCCCATTCAAGAGTTTAAATGCACGGACCGTGCTTAGATGATGTTAATAGCCTATTTTGATTGGCTATTATTTATTATTTATTTAATCCTGGGTCAACCTGTGCAGTTATTCTGCACGAATATTTACTGCAGTCATTACTGCAGTGCAGGCCTGCTTAGAGCTGGCAATTTTGGCAATTTTTTAATAAGAAAAAAAATTCACTGGCATTTTTTTTACAGCGGAAAACATTTATAATAAAAAATAATAATAAAAAAATAATATATATATATATATATATATATATATATATGTAAATTAATAATAATTATGAATTATGAGTGAATTTGTGTTTCACGTGTTGTCATAGAGAAACCTCCACTGGTACATTTATTATCAATATAATATACTCGTCTGACTTCATCTGATCTTTTCAAATGCACACACACACACAGAAGGGAGAATGCCTGCCCCCCCCCCCCCCCTCCTCACTCTGCCCGTCTGCTGTTCTCTCTATGGCTCTGAAGAGGGTTAGCTTGTTGTTAGCTTACGCTAACGTAACGTTAATTTCGGCCTTTAACACGACGTGGTCATAAAGGAATGGCAAGGATTGCAAAGCATGTTAGATGCATTTGACCCGTTGCGGAATAAAACAGCAGGGACTTGTTTTGGGTCGCAAAATAGGCACACTAGCCTTGCTATGTTGCAATGTCGGTGTTCCAGACGCTACTGCTGTGCTGTGAGCCGAGCGGATACGAGTCGACTCCACGGGATTTTCAAAATAAGAGTATCGCTATGAACCGAACGTTGTTAGCTGCCGGAGCCATAGATGTTATGGCTGGAGCTGCGCTTCTGCGGAGATGAGACTTGCCACAGGATTTTCAAAATAAGAGTATCGATATGAACCGAATGCCTATTGCACGGGTGCTACTGAAGTAAATCCATTCATCGCACAGACCGATGTTGCTGTAGCACGTGCGACATATATGGCGCACTGTTCAGCCCTGCGTTATTGGCCGCCATGCGTTGGTTGCCAATAACGAGATTTCTCGTTATTTAATTGTTATTTCTTTTATTAGCGATATCCATTAATTTTTCATCCGTCCAGCCTGACGTTATCATTGGGAATGGCTCTGAGCTCGAAAAGGGCAAATACCGCCCCCTAGCGTCCCCCAAATGGTAATGCACATCATTGGATTGGATTGAGTGAAAAAGTGCATCAGAGAAAAACGCTGTGATCGGTGTTATGATATTATTTTGCATCATTCAATTACAACAAAACAATGGAAACCTTCAGACAAACATCCATAATGTTCAACAGCCAACCTTTGCAGTTGTGTGTGGTCACTTTGACTGTTCATAAATTATATCATCAATATGAATACAACCTCTACAGTCTTTATAAAAAAGAAAAGAAAAATTGATGATTCATTGTTCTAGGACTGTGACGATATATCGTGGGACAACAGAAACATTTCTATCGATGGAGATTTTAATTTCTATTGATAGAGATTTTAATTTCTATCGATAGAGATTATCATTTCAATTGATGGAGATTTTCATTTATATCGACTTACTTACTTACGCCTTTTACCCCGTTTGGGGCATAGGCCGTCAACAAGGGTTCTCCAAGCATCCCGATCCTGAGCCAACCTCTCAAGCTGGCCCCAGGTGTGTCCCATCTTCTTGGCATCGTCTTCCAAGTCTCTGCGCCAGGTGTTTCGTGGTCGGCCTCTCTTTCTTTTCCCTTGGGGGTTCCACCTGAGAGATTGTCTTGTGATGCTCAGGGATGGTTTACGGAGTGTATGGCCAATCCATCTCCAACGCCGTTGGAGAATCTCTTTCTCTGCTGGCTGTTGTTGTGTTCGTTGCCACAGGTCTTTATTGCTGATGGTGTTAGGCCAGCGAATCTGGAGGATTCGGCGCAGACAGGTGTTTAGGAAAACTTGTAATTTATTGGTTGTTGTGACAGTGGTCCTCCAGGTCTCAGCGCCATAGAGTAGGACTGACTTCACGTTGGTGTTAAATATCCTGATCTTGGTTGTGATGGAAATGTCTCTTGAGCTCCAGATGTTTTTTAGTTGGAGAAAGGCTCCTCTGGCCTTGCCAATCCTGGCTCTCACATCAGCATCTGTTCCACCTTGCTTGTTAACCATGCTGCCCAGGTATGTGAAGTTGTCTACCTCTTCCAACGCTTCTCCTTCCAGAATGATGGGTGATGTGTTGTCAGAGTTGATTCTCATGACCTTGCTCTTCCCTCTGTGGATGTTAAGCCCAAGCCGAGTAGAGTTGTCAGCGATGGTACTGGTCTTTTCCTGCATCTGCTGCTGGGTGTGAGAGAGAAGGGCCAGGTCATCTGCAAAGTCGAGGTCTTCTAACTGCGTCCATAATGTCCATTGTATGCCATTTCGTTTCTCTGCCGTGGATTGCTTCATGACCCAGTCTATTGCCAGCAGGAACAGAAATGGTGACAACAAACAGCCCTGTCTCACTCCAGTTTTTATCTGGAAGGCGTCGGTGGGTTGACCGCCATGAATTACCCTGCAGGTCATCCCCTCATAGGAGTTCCTGATGATATTTCTGTACTTCTCTGGCACTCCGTAGTGTCTGAGTAGCTTCCAGAGGGTCTCTCTATTTACGCTGTCGAAAGCCTTTTCATAGTCAATGAAATTAATGAATAGGGGTGAATTCCACTCTAATGACTGCTCCAGTATTATCCGCAGTGTTGCAATCTGGTCTGTGCAGGATCTGTTTTTGCGGAAGCCCGCCTGGTGGTCTCGTAGCTGTGGGTCGACTGCGTCCTTCATCCGGTCCAGTAAAATCCTGTTGAATACTTTTCCTGGGATGGAGAGTAATGTGATCCCTCTGTAGTTTGCACATTGGCTCAGATCTCCTTTCTTCGGTATTTTGACGAGGTAGCCCTCCTTCCATTCTGATGGGATGTGTTCTTCTTCCCATATCTTCTTGAAGAGAGGATGGAGCATCTCTTCCATCGTCTCTATATCGGCCTTCAGTGCTTCTGCCGGAATACCGTCGGGTCCTGCAGTCTTGCCGTTCCTCAGCTTCTTGATGGCTTTGCGGATCTCTTCTTTTGTTGGCACGCTGCAGTCTATCAGCAGATCCCTGTCAGCTTGGTGGATGTCTGGTGTGTCCTGTGGTGCTGGTCTGTTTAGCAGTTCCTCAAAATGTTCTACCCATCTTTCCTTTTGTCTTTCCTCTCCGATGATTGGCTGTCCATCTTTGTCCTTAACTGGTCTTTCTGGTTTACTAAACTTTCCTGACAGCTTCTTGGTGGTGTTATATAAGTCTTTCAAATTTCCATGTCTAGCTGCTTCTTCAGCCTCTGCCGCAAGACTCTCTATATAGTCCTTCTTGTCTGCCTTGATGCTTTTCTTAACCTTTTTTGTGGCTTCTGTGTACTGGTTTTGTGCTTTGACCTTTTCGGCTCTTGTTCGACTGTTGTTGATTAGTGCCTTCTTCCCTTTCCTCTCCTCTATCTTCCTCAATGACTCTGCTGATATCCACTCCTTGTGGTTGTGTTTCTTCGGGCCCAGTACTTCTTTGCACGTTGTACTTACTGCTTCCTTCACAGACTTCCACTTCTTGTCGATGTTTTCCTCCTCTTCTTCAATCAACTCTTGCAGGGCTTGAAACTTGTTCCTAAGTGTGAGTTTGTATTCTTCTAACTTGGTTGGGTCTCTCAGAAGTGCTGTGTTGAATGTTTGTCTCTGATTCTTCTCTCCTGTCCAGTTTTTCTTTAATTTCAGCTTCAGCCGGGCAACCAGGAGGTGGTGGTCTGAGGCAACATCAGCTCCTCTCCTAACACAAACATCTTGAAGGGACCTCCTGAACTTCTTAGTGATGCACACATGGTCTATCTGGTTTTCGGTGTTGAGGTCCGGTGAGATCCAAGTAGCTTTGTGTATCCTTTTGTGGGGGAAAATGCTTCCGCCGATGACCAGGTTGTTAGTGGCGCATAGGTTTGCGAATCTCTCCCCGTTGTCGTTCATCTCTCCTATACCTTGCTTTCCCATTGTCTCCTCGTAGCCTCTGTTGTCACTTCCTACCTTGGCATTGAAGTCTCCCATTATGATGTTGATGTCTCTTTCTGGGTATTTCTGAATGATGTCCTGTAGTCTGCTGTAGTATTCTTCTTTTCTCTCTTCATTGCTGTCATTCATTTATATCGATAGAGATTAAAATTTCTCTCATCATTGTTGCAAAAAAGCAGCAGAACTGCTTTACAGCAGTATTTGACATCATTCAGACTCTACTCTCTCTACATGTCGACAGAGGAGCACGACACAGACGGAAGATCCCAGCAACACTCTGATACAGAGCAGGACTCAGTCGAGACAACACGAGGAACTTGTATCTAAATGGGGGGAAACTTTGGATTGAAAAAATCTACGCGGCAGACCGGTTCCCACATCAAACTCCAACACAACAAACCTCTTCTCCCACCTGATGTTACAGTGAGAGGCAGAACAGGGAGAGCTAAGAGGTGCCAGCTACGGGAGGTGTTGAAAACACTTCCAAATAAAAGGAGAGAAGAGAAAATACCTTTTGTATTAGTTCACAGGATTAGTAGTCATGAGGCATGTGGTTATATCAAATTTACAGAAAACATACTATATTGTGATATGTCCTTATCGTTATCGTTAACACATTCGTGGCCAACCATGTACGTGTTTCGGATCCAACGCTTGAGGGCCAACCACGTATATATACAGTACGTGTTAATGGAAAGATTCGTTTTCCGCTTGAAATTAAAGTGCAGTATTTGAAATACAATGAAAGGAATATGGCTGGATGTCTTATCAAAGGTAAAAGTGTCACTGTTATTTAAAATAAATAAATAAACAAATTAGAAGGCCATCAATATAAATTGCAGCATACATTAAACTAACACACACACTGTACTGTTTCAAAACAACACTCCTCTGTTCATTCTATTTTTAAAATACGTACATTATCTGTCTACATTTATTTAGACTTACATTATTTAAATATTGAGTGCAACTGTGGTGGATTGACGTAATTCGGTGAGTTGGAACTATCTCTATGGGTTGGCGGGTCCGCAGGGACATTTTAGCGTGTGGGACCTTCAGCTCAGTCAACATTATCAGCTCCGGTAACGTTAGGAGTTCATACCATGCAGTGGGAAAGCGGCAATAGTCCCGGTTGGAGTTAGTAAAACGCAGTTGTATGTTAGCCTTCTTGGATGTTGAATAAACGCCTATTGTAACTGAGGGGTACAATTCCCTGACTGTATTGATAAGTATGGTATCATTAAACCACTACCGCTTTATGTACTTTAATTACTGGCCATACAGTACACGATATATGAATATGATGAACACTTCCCACAATGAAATCGGTTCTACACAAAGGTATAATCAAGTATTTAATGGAGCAAAGGGTACATAATATACTTTACATTATTCTTTGAATGCACTTGTAAGGCAAAGGAATATGCGTAGGCAAATCAATAATGAATGTCCATTCTCTGGTTACGCAGGAGGTAATTATACAACCTGAATCTTAGGGAATTATATCTATGGTACACTAGTAATATAGCGGGAGATACTGGAAGGGGTTCCCTCTGGTTGTAAGCCAGCAGGGGTAGAAGATCTGTCGGTAGTAGAACGTCTGGTCAACGATGACTAAGGAGACTCCAGGTACAGGAGCCGGTGCAGTAGCCTCTTGATCCACAAACGAATACAGCTGTTCTCCGTAGACTGTAGCTCCACAGTGAAGAAAGCTAGTCGGCCTCAGGCTCTCTGAGGCACCGACTCGACTTGACTCCTCGCGGGGTAAATCCAACACGTGCAGGCGTCGGCGATTATCCGCTCCATAAATCACAGGACCAAAGCAAATATATTCCAGCCGCAAAGGGCTATGTAGTCGTCGGGTAGATTAATCCAGTGTACATGTCCATACGGTTCTCGTCTAGGTCTCCTTGGGTGAAAGCGCCATGTGGTCAGCCCAGCCTGGATAAGAACTCTAGCTAATACGAGGAAGCGTTGGAGATGCTGGTCACTGTAGAACTTTAACCGCACGATACACTATACACAAATAGACTATTATTGACTTAATAGAAATATGTCGCACTCGACGGTATAGCGCCAAACTCTGACAATTCAGTTATTAATTCGCACGCGGTCTCAATGCTCTATTCTGGGGCCAAACAGGCCATACTTCACCGCACGTTGTATCGTGGGTGAGGCTTCAACTTATTGGTAACTCACTAAGAGGGCTAAGGGGCTAAGGGGCTTTCTGTATTCACCTGCGCCGTATTTATACGCACGGTGAACAAACTAGTGCCAATCTCATTTCTGTCGCGTATCCCTGGGCAAGGCCGGGCATGTCCAGACACGTCTTGACGGTGACTTTGAACCTGACTCCGGAGGCCGGTCCCTGGCGCCGGTGGACCGCTGTCCAATAGGAGAATGAAATATTATGGTCTGGGCTAAAGGGATATTCCGTGTATATGTACAAGGAATATACAGGGGATATCAAACGATATACAAATACTATGCAATATATATCAATAAATAAATATATATATTCGGTTTAATCTGATCCTTTGTAACACCTATCATTGTCTTTAAACACCCCGCCTCTCAGACTCCCATTTTCTCCTCTGCTAGCTAGTAGCTACGATAACATTGCATTGACTGTATTAGCTGGCGGGCTACCATAGTTCAACATGCGTTGTGTTGTACAAACTGCTAACGTTATGACAAGATGTGTGTATGCCTATGTAATGTTAATGGCTAAAGTCGTAATGAAGATTGATTTATATTGCGCTTGCCATTTACACAAACTGACTAGCACCTGGCTGCAGTGCTGCTGCTGCAGCCAGCGCTCACCTCTCCCGGCTCCGTGCCAAATGAAGTATTTTCTTTTTTTATTTGCGCATCATCTGAACCGTACGATACACAGACGCCCCGAACTGTGGGGGTCGTACCGAACGGTACATGGTTCGAATGTGTATCGTTCCACCCCTACTAATTGCAAGTTATGCATTTTTTTTTGTCCAGTAAGACTTGAAAAGAGCTATTATTATAGGTTGATTTTTAGAGATGTGTCAGATATATTACTTTAGGCATAATAAAGCATGTTGAGTAACTTTGATTATAGAGAGATATTATTTTGTTATATAAAATAATATAAATAATAATTTTATATCCATACAGAGGCGGCATACTTTAAATATATACGTTTTCAAGTTCAAGTTTCTTTATGTTATGGTTTGTAAACAAGCCCAACAGCACGGCACAGACAGGTAGTTCAGAGTTAGCCAAAAACCAGGGCGTATTTATTTCCAAAACAGAGAAGAGCAAAAACAACAAAAAGCATAAGGGGAGTATGTCCTTGGGCAGAGTAGGCTCTGCGGCTCTGCAGCTCGGCTCAGAGCAGAGACGGCACTGTGGCGTTGCGCCTCTGACTCTGCGGCTCTGCAGCTACTTGGACATCCACTCGGGGAGGAACAGATCCACTCGGGGAGGAACAGAGAGAGAGAGAATGTCAACAAACGAGCGTATGGAATACGAGGCAGTCCAGTATTATTAGCTGAGTCCAGTACTAACACAAGCCACACATCTTCAGTGTTTCCCAAAACACACAAAAACAGAAAGGTCCCGAGTCCAGGAAAATGCGAGGAAAAAACAGAGCATCCAAAAAAGTTTCCAAAAACTCACCAAGGCGCAAATGCGCAAAGCGATCTACGAGGCACAGATCCGCGGATGGCAGAGAGGAGCAAGAGCGGCGACTTCCAAAGACGTTCTGGAGAAACGACGGAGAAACACACGGGAGGAACAAGCAGCAGGTAGTGGTAAGCAAAACGACCCGACACAGAACGTACAGAACCCCAGAGTATATAAGGGCTCCACCGAGCTGATTTGAAACTCACTTCAGGTGCGTGAGGGCAATTGGTACCTGGAAGCGTGCGGTATTGGACCAATCCTCACACTTTATTAGTTGTCATACCATTGGCGGCCGCCACTGGGGGGCGCTAGGGCGCTGCCCCCCCTTCAGGCCCTGCCTGGTTATATGAGAGTAGAACAAGAATAAGTATCTTTTTGTTTTTTGTTTTATAGCCCTATAAATAATATAATCATGTTTAAAATGAATAATATTTACTCATTTTAAGTATGTTTGTATTTCCAATGCACAATATAACGTTATTATCGCAATTAAAAAACACTCGTTTTCCAGAGCAGGAAGTGACATCACGTTTTTTGTATTTTTTTTTTTTTTTTTGTATTTCTCGGCCCGGGCTATACGCGATAGCGCTCTGAGTGCGCGTCACAGTTTGATCGCTGTATCCATCACAGCCAATCGGTGCATAACGCGTTGTGCGTTGAAATATGACTATTATGTTGGAATCTGGGCGCGATTTGAAGCGGTCTAGCCAGTAGCGTCAAGAATATCTGTAGCCGCATTTCGCGGAGACGCTCTCTGATTGGCCGACGCCAGTATTTTTTTCCGTAGCAGAATTTCACAGAGACGATCTCTGATTGGCCGAATCCAATTTCTAATGTTCCAATTCTAGGTTATTCCGGCTAGGTTGGTTCCTAGGTTGGTCGGTGGAGATAGTTGTGTTGTTGTGAGAATGATGCAGGCAGCTGTTTGTCTTAGACGAGCGTGCCGTGACTGCAAGTTCTTTAGACTGTTAAGCTTAGGCACTCTTTCAAAGTTGGTTAAGGTTAGAGTTTGTCTTAGAGCATGGCGATAGAACGCCAGGTAGTTTGCAGTCTGTTCGAGCGGAAATGGACAAAGGAATGTACTTGTGTTGTGCTAACGAGCTAACACTTGGCTAACAAGCTATATGGCGGATGTAGTCTGGAGACAGACTACAGTGGACAGTGGTCTGGAATACATCATCAGTGGATTATACACGTTTATCAAGCTCTCCTGCCCTGGACGTTTCAACTAAACAGTGAGTCTCTCTCTCTCTCTCTCTCTCTCTCTCTCTCTCTCTCTCTCTCTCTCTCTCTCTCTCTCTCTCTCTCTCTCTCTCTCTGTGGTTAACGTTAACGTTTGTAAATAGTTTTTTTTAGGAGTAGTACTGTTAGGCTACTGCTGGCCATTCATGAAGCGAGACATTGCTGATTGTTTATTTATTTTATAACACAAGACTATGACTACCAACTGCCTAGCCAGCCGTGTATCAATCTTGGATGCAATAATAACGTTACGTCGTTACCACACTGACTATGTCGATGGCTCATTGATTTAACTACTGCAGCTCTCTCGGATTGAAAATACGTGGATTATGGCTTGTTCAATATCGTCTATGTTTGAATGAATGAATGAATGAGAACTTTATTAACAGATTGCAGAATGGGTACAATACAGTACGGCTCAATACACACAATTGTTAAGGGGATGCAGACCAGAGAAAGACGTTTGTCTTGTTTACATCAGGGTCCCAGATTTTCGATTCATATCCATAGTTTAATAGCTAGCCTTGGCTCGTTTAACAATATGCAAACTATGTGTACAGCCCTGTACTCATACTGAAGTTATTCTTGGTATATAATAGGTCTGATTGTGTAACGAATCGATTCCATGTCGCGCTGTGTGTGAGAGAGAGAAGGAGAGAGGGAGAGATGTTTGGTATAGCGCCCCTAGTGGCGAAGTACCCACCGGCCGCCACTGTGTCATACAGAAGTACAGAATACTTTTATACAAAATGCTTCTTTCTGTTATGCTCCAGAGATTGTGCTAGACAAAAAAGATAAGTATAAAATAAAATAAAATAAAATAAAATAAAATAACAATTATTATTATTATAACAATTATAAGGCATCTTTGAGTAGAGTATCATTTAAGTATCTTGAGGCTGGGGGCAAAAGAGTGTCCTCTTTTTTGGAAATCACAATATGGTCACCCTAATTTATGTGGTTTGGGAATATCCACACTAGCTAGCATGTCTTTGCCACAAAGTGCAGCAACAAGAAATAGAACTGTAGGCCTACAATGTAGAAAGTGGGCAGGACAAAATAAAGTGAATAGAGGTGCTGTCTGCTGTGCATCTAAAAAAATTCATGCCCTCCACTGGTCCTCTTTGTGAATCACAGTCAGAAATGTGTTGATGGAAAATCAAAGCCCCCACTGGAACAAAAATAGACTGCAACCACAAATTACTTTCTATATATCAAGCTGAGACATATCCAACCAGCCTTTCATACCCCTTAACTGCTGATGAAAGACCTGTTTCACTGTGACACCATTTAACATCCACCTTGCAGCGGTGTATGTACTGTATATGTGTGTGTGTGTGTGTGCATGTGTGTGCGCGTGTGTGTGTGCATGTGCGTCTGTGTATGTACGTACGTGTGAAAGTATACAGTATGTCAGTGTATGTGTGTACAGGCACACTGTAAACCCGAATAAGTTTCCAGAACTTAAAAAAATTGACGTAATCCCATGCCTCAAATTTTTTAAGTTGATCAACTCAAATGTTTTCAGTTGGCTAAGACTTACAATTCTCAGTTAAGGCAACTCAAATATGGTCTGTTACTGTGACTTAAGGTTCTCAGTTAAGTCAAATCAAATATGGTCAGTTACTCTGACTTACAGTTCTCAAGTGGAGTCAACTCAAATATGTTCAGTTACTGTGACTTACAGTTCTCAGTTAAGGCAGTTAAAATATGTTCAGTTACTGTGACTTAAGGTTCTCAAGTGGAGGCAACTCAACTATGTTCAGTTACTGTGACTTACAGTTCTCAGCTAAGGCAATTCAAATATGTTCAGTTACTGTGACTTAAGGTTCTCTAGTGGAGTTACCTCAAATATGTTCAGTTACTGTGACTTACAGTTCTCAGTTAAGGCAATTCAAATATGTTCAGTTACTGTGACTTAAGGTTCTCAAGTGGTGTCAACTCAAATATATTCAGTTACTGTGACTTACAGTTCTCAGTTAAGGCAGTTCAAATATGTTCAGTTACTGTGACTTAAGGTTCTCTAGTGGAGTCACCTCAAATATGTTCAGTTACTGTGACTTACAGTTCTCAGTTAAGGCAATTCAAATATATTCAGTTACTGTGACTTAAGGTTCTCAAGTGGTGTCAACTCAAATATGTTCAGTTACTGTGACTTACAGTTCTGTTCCATTAGGGGCTCTGCTTGGCATCACACTGCACTCCCTCGCGTACGTGCACGCGCACTGAATAAATTCCACAAATGTACCTTTAATACCAGTATTAGTCTGACCACACCCCTCATCAGCTTACCTTCATAAGCAGGTGTGTGGTCACCTGCTCTCCTCCTTCTCGCTTTCACCACAAGGAAGTGCCTCGGTAGTACCCCACTTGACGTGTTGTTAGTTGAAAAGAGTTGTGACGGGTTTACATTGTGCTTAATTTTTTCTTCTCTCACATCTGTTGTACAAGAAAAAGTTGGGTCATAATGTATTCCGCGGAGAGTAGACCCGCTAGACCTACTTTTCACCAGCGGTTCTCCATTCCCGCCTCCGTCGTGCGCTTCGGTGCTGGGCTGTTGCCACTCTCGTGGTTGCCGACCCAGCCCGGGAGACTGCCGGTGGATAGTTTGCCTCACCGAAGAGCCGAGGGTTCGGTGCCGTCGCTCCGGCGATGGCCTGATCTCGAATCTGGTTCCTCTGGTTCTGGGGAATCGCCCGTTGGTGAACGGGGGGTTGTCTTGGAGCCAGAGGATTTGCGACGCAAACTTTTCGCGTCTGCTCGCTCACGTCGCAAGATGGTGGCGTGCAGGCGCGAACGGCCTGGGTTTGGGGAACTGCTGGAGACCAGCGAAGATGCGTCCGGCTCGGGATTTCCAATGGAGACTGAGGACTTCATGGACGAGGCGGACGGGTTTTTGTATGAGGGCCCCGTGGAGGAGAGTATACCTCCTCAGGAGACCCCGGAGGGGGGGGAAATGGCTCCATGGGGCGCCCTGTTCAAGGATGTCGAGGAACCACCTTGGCCTCATCAGCAGGATGCCCTACTGTCGGCCACATCAGACTGTGGCTCCTTGACCAGTCGCAGCCTGCTGTATGTGAGGGATGCAGGGTCGGTGGAGGAAGGTTCGCAGGGGGAACTGCGGGCCTTGTTTCCCGATCTCATGGCGGTAGCCGCCGCCGCAAACGGCGTGCCGCTGCCATTGCCTGCACCTGTCCCTGATGACCTCATAGGCCATCCCTGGCAGCGTCCCCCAGTGAGAGGGGTGGACGTTGTCTACCCATTTTTCCCATCGATGGGGGCCTATGTTCGTCGGGGTCAGGCGGTGTCCAACATCATGGGACTAACTCCTACCTACGTACCAGTTACGCGGGTGTCGGGGTTGGTCAAAGGTATGGGGGAGGGCGTGCCTCGGCTTGACAGTCCGATGGCCGCGCTCCTCTGTCCGGATATGGTGTGGGAACCACTATGCAAGCCGGTCCTCCAGGGGAAATCGGCTAGGCGATTGGCTTATTGGGGTGACCAGTCATTCATCGCTGGTACAGAATCGCTAGCTGTGGCGTCTAACATCGCCCACCTGGCTAGATTTGTATCGGGGATAATGACGGGCGGCACGGATCTGAACGAGGTGAAATGCGATCAGATCACCCAGGCTGCGGGAGCTGTCCTGCACCTTTCCCAGGTGCTGGCCATAGCCATGGGGAAAGTGCGCGCCCTGGCCACCCTGGGCCAGCGTCATCTTTGGCTGGAGCAGGCCCGTGTGCCAGAGAAGAAGAGAGCTCCTCTTCTGACGGCCGCCCTCTCCGACGCTGGCCTATTCGGGAAGGCCCTGCGGTTGATGTCCTCAACATGCAGAGAGATGGCAGAGGAGAGGTCCATTCTCCAACCCCATTTTCCGCCTCCCGTCCTTGCCGGTGGAGTCAGAAGGCTTCCGCGACGTCGAGCTGTCTCCGTCACCGCTACCACTGCCTCCGCCGCCGCTGCTGGCCCTGCCAAGAGGGCCAGGGGACGACATGGCGCTTCGGCCACCGCCGGCCCATCCCAGACCGGAGGAGACGGTAGGGAACGTCGTGTCCAGCAGACTGTAACCTACCGTCCCTCCGGGGCTCCTCGGGGTGTCAAGACTCGAGCGGCGCGAGGTGGCAGACGCCGTTAAAAGTGACTTTTTCCCCTCTGTGTCCCCTCTCCTCTACACCCTCCCCGGCCCCTCTATGATTTTGTGCCTTGACACGCTTTAATTAGTTAAATAAAAAAGTTCCCCGATGGAGGGGGACTGTGTTTTGGCCGAACAAACTGTGTGTTTCTTCAAACAATTCATATGGTGGGGTTGTGTATATATGAATCTGCCCTTTTACGTTGTGGGATGAGTTGTGTTGTGTTACGAGGTTAAGCAAGGTCTGCAACGTACACTCGGTAATAGGTTCTATTTAGCTTGATGCTCCACATGCAGTTAGAACTGGTGTTATTCCATTGCTTGAACTAAGTATATGTGTTTCACAATGCTGTGTTGTTTAGTTGCAGTAATACTCGTACACACACATTTCACGGCCTAGCCGTTTACTCTCGATCAGCGTTTTTCCTATGTACGACATAGTCAACGGGTATAGGATTCACGCACAGGCGACTTGTGTTTTTGTTGTAAAACCTTTACACATTTTGTGGGTAGCGGACATTGTATTAGCTTCGCTATGCTTTGCTTTCTACCGGAGGTTTTTCAAGATGGCTACGGTTGTTTTTCTGTGTGTAGGGATAAAGGGTGTTTTTTCGGGAGGGGGTGTCGAATAAACCCCTCCTTTCCCACTTGATTGGTTTAGGGGATTTTTGATCTCTTCTGCTGAGCCAGTCAGGGCCAAGCCAGTGCTTGGCAGGGGGGGGGGGGGGGGGGGGGGAGGGGTATTCTACCGACTCCTATTACATGACAGGATCCGGGCAGGTTTCCCCGCCCGTTGTAGCGGTGTTGCTATGGCGACGCCTTCCATGAGCTGGTGTCTTAAAGATGTCGAGGTTAGGGCGTAGGGCTCACAGTTCTGCTGCGCCCGGTTTATGTGTCAACTTGAGTCAATTGGTCACGTGACTCACAGTTTACATATCTTTTTCTTGGCTATGGTCTCATGTGGGAAGGTGTTTCTGGGAGGGTCTGGTCTTACACTCTGATTAAAAAGAGTGACTGGATTGAAATCATGTGAAAACAGGTTTTTTACTCCCAGCTGTGCAGTTGGGTCATACGGGTGATGCTTTTTCTTTATTTTTATAAAGAGTTGAATGTGTCTATGATGGATTGGAAATGAGGGTCCCTGATGGAAACAAGACTAACGTCTTTCTCAGGTCTGCCTCCCCTTAACCTATTGTGTGTATTGCCGTACTGGGTTGTACCCTTTCTGCAGTCTGTTGGGTAAACTTTTTCATTCATTCATTCATGGAGTTGATTGCATCTCGCCCCTCTTGTCGTTCCCCTGGGCGTCTTGGGGATTCAATATGGTGGTCTAAACGGCCTATTGTTGATGTGGGTATGTCAAAACGCACACATAGTGCTAGCTCAGGATGTGCTTTTGGGGCATTGGCTGACTGGCGCGCCTTGATTGCTTGGGGTTGAAACAGCGTTTTTATGAAGCAATTGGGATAGGGGTTTTTTCCTCTTCCGACACCCTGTGTGGTTGTCGATGGGTTCCCGTTCATGTCAGGGGATGATGACGGAATGGGTCTGGACATATGGGGAAGGGTCTCACGCCCTAGGGGTGGGCCACCGGGCGCGGTTCATACCGACACGTCTGGGTAGCGCCTTCTTTTTATGTTGGGATCAACACGCATATCTGCCCCTTCTCCTGGGGTTGGCAGTTTGGCGTGATTAGGGCACGGGACTGGTTCTGGTCGCGCTGGTCCAGATCAGTTGCACCCGTTGTCCGCTGGGGATGCAGATCTGCTGTTCTGGTACCCTGAGGGACTTGGGTTTTTTTCAGGGGGAAAAATGCTAGGTCGGTCCGGGTGTCACAGGGTTGAGCGTTATGGAACCCTTGTTAGGTGCGTTTGTATTCTGCACTGTCGTAATGGCTTATGGCCGTGCCGACCTGTACGCGCCCGATCTCGTCGGATCTCGGCCGCTGTGCGGGTTGGTCTTGGTTGGTACTTGGTTGGGTGACCTCCTGGGAATACCGAGTGCGGGGTGCTGGGGCTGGTCTTCCATTTTTACGCTCTTCTCTTGCGCTTGGCGCAGAGGGGCCTGTTGGGGTGGTTTTAACCTCATCGGGGGACCCTGTGCCCCCCGTATCACCGGGCCCGGTCCGGGGTAATGTTCGTTGACCCGTAGGCCCGGGATAGCCCTGTTGGAAACCAGAACGCGGGCTGCGGCGGTGCCGCAGGTGTGTTTTTGGGGTTTCTTTCCTGAGGGGTTATGGGACCAACCATTGCATGGGGTAATGCCTAGGTGGTTGGTTCTCTGGTGTGTTGCTGCAGTGTCAACTCCCGGTTCTCCGGTTGAGGGTGCCCCTGCACGTTCATGACGTCTGCCGATCGTATGGGCCTTCTCTGTGGGCAGCTGTCAGGATGGCCGAGTGGTCTAAGGAGCCAGACTCAAGGTGAAACTTCCATAGCAATGGGGCTTCTGGTCTCTGAATAGAGGCATGGGTTTGAATCCCACTTCTGACATGCTGTTTAAAGGCTTGGTTCTCCGGGCCCCCATTCCAGGGAGTCCAGTCCTTTTGGTGGGTCTGGGTCTTCCTTCGCGCTCCGCTGCTACGGCCTTGCCACGGGGTTGGGTTTGCCCTTGATCCCGTGATTCTGGGGGCAGTAACGAGGTTGTTTCCTACGTTCGTTCCCGGGTGGCATGCGGGTTGTGCGTGGGTGTAGTCGTGGGGTCAAGCCACGGTCTGCTCACCCTGTGCGTTGAGTTGCTTGAGTGCCTCTTCGCGCGGTCGGGTCCGTCGCCCTCTCGGTAGACCTCTAATAGGGAGGGTGCCCTCCATTAGGGGGGGTCGGGGGGGCTCGGCCCTCCCTGTTCTGTTGGTTGTGGGGGGCCTTCAGCGGGGTGTATTTGTCAGCCAGCGGCTCCGCTTGGCCTCCCTTTGTGCAGTGTGATGCCAAGCAGAGCCCCTAATGGAACAGAACGTTAGGTTATAGCTATAACCAAGTTCTGTTAATTAGGGGTGACGCTTGGCATCAGACGGCCGCTGCAGCCCTTGACCTCACCTTGTTGTGAAAGCTTGGGAAGGAGGAGAGCAGGTGACCACACACCTGCTTATGAAGGTAAGCTGATGAGGGGTGTGGTCAGACTAATACTGGTATTAAAGGTACATTTGTGGAATTTATTCAGTGCGCGTGCACGTACGCGAGGGAGTGCAGTGTGATGCCAAGCGTCACCCCTAATTAACAGAACTTGGTTATAGCTATAACCTAACGTTCTCAGTTAAGGCAGTTCAAATATGTTCAGTTACTGTGACTTAAGGTTCTCAAGTGGTGTCAACTCAAATATGTTCAGTTACTGTGACTTACAGTTCTCAGTTAAGGCAGTTCAAATATGTTCAGTTACTGTGACTTAAGGTTCTCAAGTGGAGGCAACTCAAATATGTTCAGTTACTGTGACTTAAGGTTCAACCTTAAATCCATGTGATTAAGTTAACAGAACTCAAAGACATTGAGGCAATCTAATGCCTCATTTCTTTTAAGTTAATCAACTCAAATTTTTAAGTTAATCAACTCAAATATTTGCAGTTACTATAACTTAAGGTTCAGTTTTAAAATCCATGTGAATAAGTTAACAGAAAAATAACTACACAAGCACATTATATCAACTTCAAACAACTCTTTTATTTTTTTCTATTCAAAGAGTATACATATATAATCTGTATGTTAGCAATGTACAATAACACTGTAAACACTGTATACACTGTTTTTGGACTATATTACACGTATGTTAACAATACCGCTTACTAGCTTTGAGAAGCTAGTAAAGGGCTACATCTGCTCCTCCCTCCCCATCAACATGGACCCCCTGCAATTTGCATACCGCCCCAACAGGTCCACGGAGGACGCCATAGCCCATGTGCTGCACACAGCAGCATCACACCTGGACAAGAGGCAGGGGAACTATGTGAGAATGCTATTCATCGACTACAGCTCGGCATTCAATACCATAGTCCCCTCCATACTCATAGCCAAGCTCAGGGACCTGGGCTTGAACTATGACCTCTGCCAGTGGGTCTTGGACTTCCTGACTGGCAGACCCCAGGTGGTGAGAGCAGGCAACTGCACCTCCTCATCCATCACCTTCAACATAGGGGCCCCCCAGGGCTGTGTTCTGAGTCCCCTCCTCTACTCCCTGTACACACACGACTGTGTGGCTCAGCGGAGTAGCAATACAATCATCAAATTTGCTGACGACACAGTGGTGGTGGGCCTGATCTCTGCCAACGACGAGAGGGCCTACCTGGAAGAGGTCAAGGTCCTGGCGGGATGGTGCCAGGAAAACAGCCTCTCCCTGAACGTCAGCAAAACAAAGGAGATGATTGTGGACTTCAGGAGGTCGGGGGTCAAGGACTACAGCCCCCTCAGCATCGACGGGGCACCGGTTGAGAGAGTCAACAGCTTTAAGTACCTCGGAGCCTACATATCCGAGGACTTGACATGGACCACACACATTGACAGTGTTGTGAAGAAGGCACGACAACGCCTCTACTTCCTCAGGCGCCTAAGGAAGTTCCAAGTCAGTCAGAAGATCCTTAAGAACTTCTACTCATGTACAATAGAGAGCATCTTGACCGGCAACATCACCTCCTGGTTTGGGAATAGCACTGCACAAGACCGAAGCAGACTACAAAGAGTGACACGTTCAGCCGAACGCACAATTGGAGGGGGGCTCCCCACCCTCCAGAACATTTACAACAAGCGTTGCAAGGGCAAGGCTAAGAGAATCATTAAAGACTCCAGTCACCCGAACAACTGCCTCTTTGAACTGCTGCGGTCAGGCAAGCGATACCGGAGTCTCAAGGCGAGCACAGAAAGACTCAGAAGAAGCTTCTATCCCCAGGCCATCAGGCTGCTAAACGAACAATGAATGAACACTACACAACAACAACCACCATAGATCCTCCCCTACACAACAACAACCACCAAACGCACATAGCACACACATCCACACGCACACACTCACTTTAAACAAACACACTGTAGCACCCACTCCACACACTTTATAGCACACACCCACTTTAAACAAACACACTGTAGCACCCACTCCCCACACTTTATATTTATTGATGAAGGATTGCACTACAACTCGTACACCTTACTGTAAATTGTACCTAAATTTTACCTCATCCCATTTCTGCTTTGCACTATATAGTACTGTACATTAGTACACTGCATAGTATTGTATATTATATGGTAACTCAGAACATTGTACATATGTCTATACCGAACACTGTGACCTCATTTTCTTCTTCTAAACTACATGCTATACTATGTTATTTGATACTATCTTGTCTAGCACAGTCTCTGGAGCGTAACAGTAAGAAGCATTTTGTATGAAAGTATTCTGTACTTCTGTATGACAACTATTAAAGAAACTTGAAACTTGAACTTGTATTAGTGCCTCGCAAAGTGCAGATATGAAGTTTTCCCCTTTTTTTGTAAGCATTTAGGAGGTTTTGTTCTTCATCGAAACTATTTATCTTACAAAAACATTGTGTTGCCCTCTCCAACATTATGGCAATGTTAAAATTGAAAATATATATATAGAAAATATATATAGAAAATAAATACATGCATGTTATAACATGTACATACAATGTAATGTATATTACACATTTAATCCCACTGGTCACAATAGTGTAATAATGTTTGTTATAAGGCTCTGAAAATGTTACTGAATGATGTATCAATGTATTTCCAGCAAATATTGAAATAATAAAGGGTCTCAATATGTGCAGTGCACATGACCAGAGCCGTTTACATCCTGGCTGAATTACTCAAATTTGTATAGTGTGGTCATAGAATGAGCAAACATGTTGACGGCAACTATTGTGACCGTTGGGATAACACAGTGTATCTATGTACAGTACAGAATAAAATGTATAGATTATCTGAAAATTGTCAATCCGCTTGGCACATGTAAAATTCACAAACGTTGTGCTGTATATTGGGTCCTGCCAATGTGGAACCAAAATACCAATCCACATTACATGCTATACAGCTGGCAATACTGTTAATAGTGCACATACCTACATATGGAAATGCAGCTGTATTTGCTCCATGATGTATCATGGAACAAGATGGTGTTTTCATTGAAAGAGTTAGTCAGAATGTCAGAGGCACCATCCGTCATTTAGAGCAGGCTATGTTTGCAGAATGATAACTAGAACACTACAGTACTCTGTACTAAGAACACTATACTAACACTAACTATACTGCCCTGTCAAGGCAGACCGCAGTAACTTCCAAACAGTGAAACTGAGAAAAATGGCTTTAAAGTTTTTTGACTTGCCATCCAAAATGTGTTATAGGTAGATAGATGATAGTACCCAGATTTAACATGTATTAATGAAGTAATCTTTAGGCATACAAAAATATGACGTCGTTATTTTAATTAACCCCAAAAAAGCAGATACTGCACTCTGCTGCACGATTTCCTTAAATAATTATACAGGTAATGTACAGGCAAAGTGCAGTAACTTCAAATACAATGTTGTTTTCCCTCCAGCTTTCATAACTTCACCTAGCCATTTTATTTGGATCATCATCATTCCAATATATTCAGGTATTAAATTTCATTTTCAAAATGGCTAGGTTAAGTTATGAAAGCTGGAGGGAAAACAACATTGTATTTGAAGTTACTGCACTTTGCCTGTACATTACCTGTATAATTATTTAAGGAAATCGTGCAGCAGAGTGCAATATCTGCTTTTTTGGGGTTAATTAAAATAATTATGTCATATTTTTGTATGCATTTACATCATTTACATTTAGTCATTTAGCTGACGCTTTTATCCAAAGCGACTTACAAGTTCTGTACGACAAGCCATCAGGAAGGGCACAACTCTATCAGCTGAGCAACAATGTTCATCAAAGTGTTGAGTGCTACAGTGTAGGTTAGTTTATTAGGACAAGTGCATGACAGTACGGTTAGTTAGGGTTAGATTTTTTTTTTTATAGTTTTTATTTATTTTTTTTTAATTCAGATAATGGTTGAAGAAGTGCGTCTTTAGTCGACGGCGAAAGATTGGACGTGATTCGGCTGTCCTAACTGGGGTGGGTAGTTCATTCCACCATTGTGGGGCAAGGACTGAGAATAGGCGACTTCTCTTTGATGACCCTCCCGGAGCTTGGATAGGAGTAGGTCTGAGGCGGCCAGAAGATGCAGAGCGTAGGGGTCTTGAGGGTGTGTAGTTAGAGACCATTGACCGGAGGTAGGCGGGAGCGGTTCCCTTTGCCGCACGGTATGCTAGGTCGAAGGCCTTGAAGCGGATTCGTGCAGCAATGGGGAGCAGTGCAGGTCCCTAAGAAGTGGGGTGACATGGGCCGACTTCGGTAGGTTTGAGATCAGGCGGGCCGCTGCGTTCTGAATGAGTTGAAGAGGCTTAGTGGCAGTGGCCGGGAGGCCAGCGAGCAGTGCATTGCAGTAGTCGAGGCGGGAGATGACTGTTGATTGGACGAGGAGTTGGGTGGCTTCTTTTGTCAGGAAGGGGCGGATCCTTCTGACGTTGCTCAGGAGGAATCGGCAGGTTCTGGTCGTCGCTGCGATGTGAGCAGAGAAGTTCAACTGGTCGTCGAGGACAACACCAAGGTTCTTGGCGGTCGGGGACGCAGTCACAGCTGCATTCTCGACTGTGATTGAAAGGTCGGTTAGGGGGGATGATTTGGCCGGCAGGTGGAGCAATTCTGTTTTGCTTAGGTTCAGTTTGAGGTGGTTGGACGTCATCCAGGCGGAGATGTCGGACAGACAGGCTGAGATCCGCTCAGAGACGTGGATATCTGAGGGAGGGAAGGAGAGGAAGAGTTGAGTATCGTCGGCATAACAATGGTAGGAGAAGCCATGAGACGTGATAATGTTACCCAGTGATTTAGTGTAGAGGGAGAAGAGAAGGGGTCCTAAAACCGAGCCCTGGGGGACACCCGTCCGCAGGGGGCGGGTGGCCGACAGGGTCCCTCTCCATGACACTTGGTAGGAGCGGTCATTGAGGTATGATGACAGCCATGTCAGCGCAGAGCCAGCCACTCCCATTCCTGCGAGGGCCGCAAGGAGGATCTGGTGGTTGACTGTGTCGAAGGCTGCAGATAGATCTAGGAGAATCAGGACAGAGGAGAGGCCTTTCGCTTTTGCTAAGTGAAGTGCCTCTGTGACCGCAATGAGGGCTGTCTCTGTGGAGTGACCAGTCCTGAAGCCTGACTGATTAGGGTCTAGGAGGTCATTCTGTAAGAGATAAGCAGTAAGTTGGTTGGATACAGCACGTTCAAGTGTTTTAGAAAGGAAGGAGAGAAGAGAGACAGGACGGTAGTTGCCTATGATGGTAGGGTTCAGGGTTGGTTTTTTTATGAGCGGCGTGACTCTGGCTTGTTTTAGGGAGGTGGGGACCACCCCCGAGTTGAGTGAGGAGTTGATGGTTGCAGTTAGGAATGGGAGGATGTCTGGTGCTATGGTCTGGAGGAGTGGGGAGGGTAGCTGGTCCAGCTGGCAAGTAGTCGGACGGTTCGACGTTACCAGTGTCAGGGTCTCTGCTTCTGTAATGGGAGAGAAAGATGACAGAGTGAAGGATGAGGTTCTCGATTCAGCATTTGGAATGGGTGGGGGTTGGGAGAAGGAGCTGCGGATGTTCTCCACTTTTTCCTCAAAGAAGATCGCAAAGTCTTCGGCAGAGAAAGATGAGGGAGGGGGGGTGGGGGGGGAGTGAGGAGGGAGGACATGGTAGCATGCAGTTTGCGAAGATTCTTGGCAGAGGCCTCGATCCTATGGTGGAAGAAAGAAGCTTTGGCATTAGTGATGGTTTTGGAGAATGTTAACAAGAGGTTGTGATATGTGTCGATGTCAGCAGTGAGGCGTGACTTTCTATACTTCCTTTCAGCTGCTCTCAGGACCTGTCTTTGTTCTCTCACTGGATCTGTCAGCCATGGACTGGGTGGGGAACGGCGGGCAGGTTTCTCAACGAGGGGACAGAGCTTGTTGAAGGAGGTTGCAAGGGCTGAAAGGAGGGTGGAGGTTGCCATCTCTGTGGAGAGAGCAGAGAAGGTGTCACTCAAAGGTAGAGCGGATAGTATGTCAGAGGAGAGGGTGGAGGGGGATAGGGAGGGCAGGTTGCGTCTGAGTGAGACTGTTTGAGTTGGGGTGAAGACCTTTCGGTTAAGCATGAGAGTTAGTGAGAAGGATATGAAGGAATGGTCAGATACATGTAGGGGAGTTACCGTGGTGTTAATGATGCTGGAGTTACGGGAAAATATGAGATCCAAGGAGTTGCCTGCTTTGTGGGTGGGAGGCATGGCAGTGGGAGTCAGGTCAAACGATTGTAGGAGGGAGACTACTATGACTGACTGAGATGAGTCAGGCAGGTTGAAGTCGCCCAATAGAAGGAGAGGGGTACCATCTTCCGGTAAGGAGCTAAGAAGCATGTCCAGCTCATCTGTGAAGTGATCGAGTGTACCTGGAGGGCGGTAGAGTGTAACAATGGTGAGATTGAAAGGATTAGAGACAGATACTGCATGATATTCGAGAGAGGAGAGTGACAGTTCTGGGAGTGGTGTTACGTTTGTAGCCCATGAAGGAGATGTCATGAGGCCAGTGCCTCCACCCCGTCTGGAAGGTCGAGGTGTGTGAGTGAAGTTATAGTTTGTAGATAATGCTGCAGGTGTTGATGAGTTATTGGGGGTTATCCAAGTCTCAGTTAGAGCCAGGAGCTGCAGATTTAGACTATGGGCGTAGGCAGTAATGAAGTCAGCTTTCTTGACTGCTGATTGACAATTCCATAAGCCTCCCCGTACTGTGACAGGTGTATTAGTGGCTGTAGGAGGGTAGGAGAGATTAGCCGGGTTGCTAGCAAACTGCCGTGGGTGGGTTAAATCTGTTCTAGAGGAGCAGATTGTGGATATAGGTATGAGACACATTGTCTTGTCAAGAGTGGCAGGGAGGAAGTAGAGAAATAGCAGAGTGGGAGGGAAAGGATTTTTCAGAGTGGAGTGTAAGATAGGACCAGGGTGTACTTAGCACTAGGTGGATCGGTGGATCCCTCTGCGGAGAACTCCAGGAAAACTCCTCCTCTTTGTCCCTCTTCGTTTCTCGCCGCTTCGCTGACGCTACACAAGCAAGCCTTTAAACCTCTATCACTAATTAGTGCTGTCTTAACACCTGGCCCTTAATGGGGGCACTTAACAAAACAAAATGGCCGTTTTAAACACGCCCCTTTAATCAAGTCAGCTGGTTCCTCACTTTTAAGATTCACTACTAAACTTAAAATGGCTTACCCTAGTTTTCAGTATAAAGCAATGTTTCTCAGTGAGTGTGTCCTGTCCTTCCTTAACAGAGCTCAGTACAGAGTGATTTCAACACAGTCTGGACCTCTGCTTTTAAACAGGGCAGGCTCTTAATGGCTCACTCAGCAAATCAGTTGCTACTAGTAAACAGGAAACAGTCCCTTAATGGGGGCACTTAACAAAACAAAATGGCCATTTTAAACACGCCCCTTTAATCAAGTCAGCTGGTTCCTCACTTTTAAGATTCACTAATAAACTTAAAATGGCTTACCCTAGTTTTCAGTATAAAGCAATGTTTCTCAGTGAGTGTGTCCTGTCCTTCCTTAACAGAGCTCAGTACAGAGTGATTTCAACACAGTCTGGACCTCTGCTTTTAAACAGGGCAGGCTCTTAATGGCTCACTCAGCAAATCAGTTGCTACTAGTAAACAGGAAACAGTCCCTTAATGGGGGCACTTAACTAAACAAAATGGCCGTTTTAAACACGCCCCTTTAATCAAGTCAGCTGGTTCCTCACTTTTAAGATTCACTAATAAACTTAAAATGGCTTACCCTAGTTTTCAGTATAAAGCAATGTTTCTCAGTGAGTGTGTCCTGTCCTTCCTTAACAGAGCTCAGTACAGAGTGATTTCAACACAGTCTGGACCTCTGCTTTTAAACAGGGCAGGCTCTTAATGGCTCACTCAGCAAATCAGTTGCTACTAGTAAACAGGAAACAGTCCCTTAATGGGGGCACTTAACTAAACAAAATGGCCGTTTTAAACACGCCCCTTTAATTAAGTCAGCTGGTTCCTCACTTTTAAGATTCACTAATAAACTTAAAATGGCTTACCCTAGTTTTCAGTATAAAGCAATGTTTCTCAGTGAGTGTGTCCTGTCCTTCCTTAACAGAGCTCAGTACAGAGTGATTTCAACACAGTCTGGACCTCTGCTTTTAAACAGGGCAGGCTCTTAATGGCTCACTCAGCAAATCAGTTGCTACTAGTAAACAGGAAACAGTCCCTTAATGGGGGCACTTAACTAAACAAAATGGCTGTTTTAAACACGCCCCTTTAATCAAGTCAGCTGGTTCCTCACTTTTAAGATTCACTAATAAACTTAAAATGGCTTACCCTAGTTTTCAGTATAAAGCAATGTTTCTCAGTGAGTGTGTCCTGTCCTTCCTTAACAGAGCTCAGTACAGAGTGATTTCAACACAGTCTGGACCTCTGCTTTTAAACAGGGCAGGCTCTTAATGGCTCACTCAGCAAATCAGTTGCTACTAGTAAACAGGAAACAGTCCCTTAATGGGGGCACTTAACTAAACAAAATGGCCGTTTTAAACACGCCCCTTTAATCAAGTCAGCTGGTTCCTCACTTTTAAGATTCACTAATAAACTTAAAATGGCTTACCCTAGTTTTCAGTATAAAGCAATGTTTCTCAGTGAGTGTGTCCTGTCCTTCCTTAACAGAGCTCAGTACAGAGTGATTTCAACACAGTCTGGACCTCTGCTTTTAAACAGGGCAGGCTCTTAATGGCTCACTCAGCAAATCAGTTGCTACTAGTAAACAGGAAACAGTCCCTTAATGGGGGCACTTAACTAAACAAAATGGCCGTTTTAAACACGCCCCTTTAATCAAGTCAGCTGGTTCCTCACTTTTAAGATTCACTAATAAACTTAAAATGGCTTACCCTAGTTTTCAGTATAAAGCAATGTTTCTCAGTGAGTGTGTCCTGTCCTTCCTTAACAGAGCTCAGTACAGAGTGATTGAACACTGAACAAAGCGGATTTTAAACAGTCCAATCAGATATGTCCACAAATAACATGTTCACATCTTTAATGCAATCAGAAAAATGGCAAACACAATGGTGGACTAATTGTAAAATTCAAAAGCTCATTTGAATCATTGAACCTGTTCAATGTTACAGAGGTTCGACCTATGACATGTATAATAATCTATTCACCTGTTCATCGTGGATTTTTAAAATGTGAGCCAAAGCATCTGCTGTGTTCCCAGTTTTGGACGCCTTCTGTCTGAATAACGTCATCAGTCGAGGAAGATGGCGGTCAAGCTCAGCGTAGAATGTGTTGGGCAGGTTCTGGTTGGTAATCAGCTGGAACTCTGCATACACCTATATTTAAAAACAGCAGGACAATATAGTATATCAACATCAATTAGTCACTTCAACTTGGTGGATCTCTTACTTTGTTTGGTTTGGGCTTCAGAGCATGACGGCGGGATTTCTGGTCAACCATGTCATTACATGCTTTGCGGAATCGGTCGCTGATGACTAGCTCGCGGGGGCGCACAGAACACACACGCAGATGCGCCGCTAGAGTATATAAACCAGGCTTAAGAATCACAAGTTTCACTTTAAAAAACACAGAATGTGCCAAATGTTAACACAGGAAAGAGAGAGCTGATCTATATTACCTCAGACTCCATTTTGAGAGCAGGCCAGAGGTCCATGAGCTCTTTCACTGGTGGGCTGGACTTCACTATGGTCTGTCGGCGCAGGGCAAATGTGGTCTGCATCAGCTTTCTAATGAGGGGCAGGTTCTTCTCAGTCTTCTTGACTTCTTCAGCAATTGTCTGCCTCAACTGCTCAAGCCTCAAGGAATCCTCTCCTTGGGGATAGTTGGATAGGAAGTTTACTTCTGCTCGTTTGGGTCTTTTAATGTTGGAATGTGAAGGTTCGCCATCAGGATTGCTTCTACCTCTTTTTCCAGCATTTACAGTGACCTCTTCACATCCTGCCCGTCTCAGCTTGTTCCTGAAATTGCCCATCTTGAATTTGATGCTGTTCTTCCATCCATTGCAGCCGGTCTCAGATCCTGCTTCCTTCAAGCAGGGATGTTTGGCGACAAGAGCCGCAGAAGCCACTGCTATCTCTTTATCACTTGGATAAGCCTTGAAAGCATACATTGTAGATGCAAGCTTTTCTAAGATGTCGTGCTTTAGGTCTCTTGTCAACTTAAGGTGTCTCTTGTTCTTCTCAAATTCGTTGTTTCCGTCTCTAAGTTTCAGCTCAACATCGAATGCAAATGTAGGAACTGGAAAAGGACCTGGAGGCCATCTGCTTAGACGTTCTGGAGATGACATATCTGAAAGTATATCAGTAGATGCGAGAGAGCTGGAGTCGAGCGAAAGTGAAATGTGCACAACAGCTTTTTGTGGCAATTCCGTAATGTCATCAAGGGAAGTAAGTTTCCCATCAAAGTCTGGATCTTCATACAGCAAACTGAAGTCAAGGTCTATTTCCAACTGTTCTTTTATAATCGTGATTAGTGCATCAACAGAGGCGGGTCGTGAACTGAGTTTTAATTTTCTAGCCCGGTCTGTCTCAACAACACGAAGGATCATGGGTTGTGGGGAGGCAGCTGCCATTGTGCTATGGAAACTTGAATGGATTGCTTGGGAGTCAGCAGCAGCAGCAACAGACCATCGATCTTGTATGCTGAGAGTGGGACTGTATCGTTGTGACCAGACTGCAGGTAGATGGACAGTGGACAGATGTGGTCCGGTCGACAGACAGCAGCTCAAGGACCTAAGGAGTAGTCATAAACACAACACAGAAAGCGTCATTATTAACATATACAGAATATGAACTTATAGAGATGAACTTATCAGCGTCTGACACAGTGATTTCCTCTGTCACTGCTTCTTCCTCTCTGCCTTCGTCATCGGCGTCCTCTTCATCAACGTTGTCCTCCTCCTCACCGTCCCCATCATCGTCTGGTTCGTTCTGAGGAAGTCTCTGGGTAGGACTCAGCAGGTCGCCTTCAACCCACACCCTGGAGGGAACATAAAGTGGGATTGAATAGTCATCGTCATCCCCATCTTCATCAACCTCCTCCTCCTCCTCCTCATCATCTTCGATGTCCTCCTGAGGCACAGTCAGAATGGAGGGGACGTAAAATGCAATCAAATCGCCGTCCTCTTCTTGGCTCTTCATCATCCACTCCCTGGAGGGGACATAAATGGGGGTCGACTCGTCCTCCTCATCATCATCTTTCTCCTCAATCAGGCCATGTTTCATCAACCACTCCCTGGAGGGAACATGAAAGGGAATCGAATCGTCATCCTCTTCTTCATTATTGTCTTCTTCCTTATTATCCTCACCATCGTCGTTCCCTTCATTCTGAGGAACTCTCTGGGGAGGATCCAGCAGGTGGCTCTTCATCATCCACTCGCTGGAGGGGACATAAATGGGGATCAACTCGTCATCCTCATCTTCGCTGCCCTCTTCTTCATCGCTGTCCTTTCCTCTGGACTCCGACCATGGCTTGTGAAGTTCTAGGGGGAGTTTACGCATCTTGTACTCGCACTCCTTGGAGCTGAAATCAACACAGTGATTAGTAAACAAATCATCAGCACCATTGTTGTGATATTCATTGGCCGGTTCAATGTTGCGCCTCTCAGTCAAGACTCTTATTGATGATGCTTGCTTGGCTGCGCGCTTTTCCAATTCCAATTGCAGATTTCTTTGTTGTTTCTTTAAATTGGCACGGTCAATTTCATAATTCAAATATATTTGTTGTTTCTCAAGCTCTTGCTTTTTCTTTGAATTGGCAAGGGCAGTTTCATAATTCAAATCTCTTTGTCGTTTCTCAAGCTCTTGCCTTTTCTTTAAATTGGCAAGGCGTTCCATTAAGCTTGCCTTTTCAGCTTTAGCCTTTCTAATCATAGAGGCTATTTTACTACCTCCATGACTGTTTGGCCTCATCTTGGCTTCAGACATGTTATTTATAATTTTTATTTATCCTTTGTAGTTTGAATGTTGCATTCACTTGTTGTGACGTCAGAGCCTTCAAAAGTGGGTTTCCTTTCCTTTCTGTTTAGTATATTATGCAGTAACGTAATATATAATACAATGAAAAGAAACTTCAAATTTTCACTGATGTAGGGCTATATGGAACTGGGAATTTTATTGCCACACATCCGCGATGTCCAAGCGAACAATTTAATTTCCATACGTCCAGACGGCATTAATTGCGATGGTTCAACGTAATACGGCATCCAATCCGTTCCATTCAATACGGCTTCCAGTCCGTTCCATAATCCACAATATCACAATTAATTAGTCTGACGTTAGGATCCTCCTCATGGCGCACGGAACCGCAACAATGTGACTCACTTTCCCATTTGCAATTACAGCATAGCGTCCAAACAATTCCATCTTCACGGAAGGCGTTTACAGCTCTTCACGCTATCCATTTCAATTTCAGGTAATCCAATAACAGAGGTTTCAAATCTTCTTACCTCTCTTTCATTCGTGAGGAAAGTTGTCCTATACTTTACTCACGTCCTTTCTTCGTGAGGAGTTTTCCAGCTTTGTACTCACTCAGCACACGTCCTTCTTCCATTAGGTAATTTTCTACTTTTTCCTTCTCATTATTTAACATGAAACCAAGAATTGAATCTTTTATCTTGGCTGCCATGTTAAATTTACGTTTTCTGCTGGCATCTAATTTGCCACAATGTTCTGCAACAGCCTTGGCAGTCATTTTAACGACACGTTTCCCAGTGACGTCACCGCTAACAGCGGAGCGCGCTGTGGTCTCCATGGAAACGTTTGATGCCGTTTTGCGCGTCGCCATGTTATTAGATTGTCTGAATTAAAACGAGACGGCTGGTGACGAGTCGCGCAACATAGTCACTACAAAAAAGGTCCGCGTAGTCAAGTGTTATTCCTCTTCAGCAACCATGGATTTACGCTCAACCCCAAGTTATGTGTGCACACAATTTTACATGGCCATGTATTTATATAGCGCTATTCACATACCTCCTTGCGTTGGGTACCATGATGTCGCCTCACGGATCAGTACTCGCGGTCCAGTACTGATCCTCAGCCACTTCGGGTCAGCACCGGTGTCTTCCTCCTCCACGAACGGCTGCAGGCGGATCCGCGATGCAGCAGCAACAGTAGAATCCTCTTCCTTCACACAACAACAGCAGCAGCTCCTCGCCTTCCTCCGGTGGAGATTCTCCGACGTCCCCTAACGCATCGAATCTTCCCCAGTCTCCAAGCAAGAGTCCAACTGGTGCGCGGTTTTTGACTAATATTAAAGGAGCTCCCGTCTTATACGGAGCTACTGAGAAATCTTGATCCCCAGTTAGACTGGCTGACGCGCCGTTATATTCCTGGTCTCATACCAAACAGTCCTTGTCCCAATGACACAATGCAGGCAGCTTTCTTGGAAAATGATATTTATTTGCTTCACCGTGCAAACAGAATATCCTTGTTTTTTGTTCCTTAAACTGATTAAATGATAATGAATATGATACCTAATTGGATACAAACATTTCGACCTGAGACCTGCGTCGTACGTGCGGTCAAAAACCATTGCCTTTTCCGGGTCAAAACTCCTCCTCCTACAGGTGTACGTGACGCTTAAATAAAAGAAGCGCCACCCCCTGGTCACATAAATCCATTGCACTTTAAGTCAATTTTGGCCGTTACACCACCTATCACACCTATCACACCTCTCACACCTATCACACCTCTCACACCTATCACACCTCTCACACCTATCACACCTCTCACACCTATCACACCTCTCACACCTATCACACCTATCACACCTCTCACACCTCTCACACCTCTCACACCTATCACACCTCTCACACCTATCACACCTATCACACCTCTCACACCTCTCACACCTATCACACCTCTCACACCTATCACACCTATCACACCTATCACACCTCTCACACCTATCACACCTCTCACACCTATCACACCTCTCACACCTATCACACCTCTCACACCTATCACACCTCTCACACCTCTCACACTGATCACACCTATCACACCTCTCACACCTATCACACCTCTCACACCTATCACACCTCTCACTCCTCTCACACCTATCACACCTATCACACCTATCACACCTCTCACACCTATCACACCTATCACACCTCTCACACCTCTCACACCTATCACTCCTCTCACACCTATCACACCTCTCACACCTATCACACCTCTCACACCTATCACACCTCTCACACCTATCACACCTCTCACACCTATCACACCTCTCACACCTATCACACCTATCACACCTATCACACCTCTCACACCTCTCACACCTATCACACTTCTCACACCAATCCCACCTATCACACCTCTCACACCTATCACACCTATCACACCTCTATACCCATTCTGCAATCTGTTAATAAAGTTGTACTTAAGTTATGCTTTTACATTATACTTACTTAATAAGTGAATAGTTCCAAGTCAATCAAAAACTATGAGTTTTATTTACTCAAAACATAATGCGGTTTACAGTCTGTATCTACTTAATTATCTTAAGTTGTACTTAAGTTATGCTTTTACATTATACTTACTTAATAAGTGAATAATTCCAAGTCAATCAAAAACTATGAGTTTTATTTACTCAAAACATAATGCAGTTTACAGTCTGTATCTACTTAATTATCTTAAGTTGTACTTAAGTTATGCTTTTACATTATACTTACTTAATAAGTGAATAGTTCCAAGTCAATCAAAAACTATGAGTTTTATTTACTCAAAACATAATGCGGTTTACAGTCTGTATCTACTTAATTATCTTAAGTTGTACTTAAGTTAGTTCAAGTTCAAGTTCAAGTTCTTTAATAGTTGTCATACAGAAGTACAGAATACTTTCATACAAAATGCTTCTTAAGTTATGCTTTTACATTATACTTACTTAATAAGTGAATAGTTCCAAGTCAATCAAAAACTATGAGTTTTATTTACTCAAAACATAAGAACACGTCACACGAACTCAAGACATTCAAGTTAGTAGAACTTTCATAGAATATTGAGTATACCCTACTCAAACTAATTGATTATTTTGAACATGCGGGTTTACAGTGCATGTGTCTCTGCACATAAGATTGTGTAAGTACATGAGTGTATAATTGTGTTTGAAAGGTGTGTGTGAGTGTGAGAGAGAGAGAGAGAGAGAGAGAGAGAGAGAGAGAGAGAGAGAGACTATGTGTGTAATTGTGTTTGGAAAGACAGCCCTGGTGATTAGCGATGTATGAAGCATTGTGTACAGTCTACATGAAGCTAGTTAATTGCACTAGACTGGTTAATTGCATTATTCAAAATTTATTTTTATTATTCAAAAACCATTCAAAATGGTTATTGCAGTGAGGACAAAGGATTTATTTTGTAAACGTTATTTCCGGCCAGAGGGACTCAGCCTGCTGAACTTCCTGTTTAGTTCCTGTTGGGAGGGTCAACCTATGTTCGCACCCTTCAACTCCCCACAACATACTCTGCATACTCACTCACACATATGTATTGTACATTGCATTCACCACAGATTATATTCCTCTAACACACTCCATGACTTTGTACTTATATTTACTTCACAATATACTCTGTTAAACCTTGTTTCATGCGTGGTCTCTGTGTGTGACAAAAATGGGGGCTTGTCCGGGATTTGTAGCAGTGTCCTGGTGGTAGCAGTTGAAATCAGTTACAGAGGATGTGTGAGCTGTCCTGTATGGCTCTTTACATGTAACACCAATCTGTAGAGATGAGTGTGTATGAACTGTGTGTACAGTATGCATGTGTTTTTACTTCTTTATTAGACAGTAGTAGGGGGAGACAGGAAGAGAGAGGGGATGACACACAACAACAGATTGTAAACCCACAACACTGCGATTACTTGCCTTTAGCCCCGCTGCCCACCAGTCTATTAGGACAGCCATCCCGTATGTTTTACATGTGTGTATAAAATGCTGTTTCATTACCTCACATCTCAAACAGCACAGACTAGTAGTAATATACAGTGAGCTATAAAATCACATCACAATATGTTGTAGTAATTCAATGTTAGATTTGTGGGGAAAAAAACTCCCAGCAGAAAACCCACTATGATTGGTTGGTTGGTTTAGATATGAGTATGACGACTCACGATTGGGTAAGGTTAGGCTAAAACATTACGGGTAGGCCAATCAGAGGCAGGATAGGGCGGGACTCCAGCTCCGCAAATCAGGAAGTGCAAATCAAAACAAACCACTGAATGAATGAATGCAATTTAACAGATTACATGAACTAGTCTGCGCGAAATGGATGTTTCCAGGGCTGATGGCATTGATGAAGATGGTGATGTCAATAACAACAATGCCTCTCCATGGCCCTATCTGGAAAGATGTATGAGTTTGACTGAAAAAACACCTAAAACATAATGTTTAGGTGTTTATTGTGTCAGCCAAAAACGAAGCTGCTCTCTCTCAACTTCCCACATCATCAGGTGAGCTGATGAAAACATTTACATAAACATTGTCAACTGTTCCCAAACAGCACACAAGTCAGTGCACTTTTTGTCAACAGCAGCTGCTATGATGTTTCACTGTAGGCAGAAAATGAACAATATTATGGGGGTGGAGGAAAAGAAAAAACAAACTAACATTAAATATACACTAAGAGGGAAAATATCACCTAGAGCAGTGGTTCTCAACCTGTGGGTCAGGACCCCCAGGGGGGGGTCCCCACATGATTTTGGGGCCATGGAATGTTTTGTGAGTTACATATTTAAATACATTTGGTCATTTAGCTGACGCTTTCATTCAAAGCAACTTACAAATTGTGTACAACAAGTCAGCAGGAGTGGTACATATCTAGCAGGCTAGCAGCCAAGTATTGTTTGTCTATCAGTGTCAAGCTTGAGTGTTATACTCTGAGTACATAGTAGTATAGACATATTAGCATAGTTGGAGGGCTTGCTTCAGTTTTATAATAAACAATCAAACTGAAATATTTTTTGCCTGCCTATTTGTTTGGTGGAAACCTGATCATGAAGTAAAAAAAATAAAAATAAAGTAGTGCCGATGTAGTTAGCTATTTTTGCCATGTTCTTGTAGTGTAGCTTGCTACATTTATCTGGGGATAGCTTCCATTGTAGTTGAGCTATATTTAATCGAGAGTAACTTGTAGTGTAGCCAGTGGCGGCTGGTGAATTCTTCTCCACGGGGGGCGCTATACCAAACATTTTGCAAACATGTACAAGGCACGCATTGGTGAATATTATCACCATTGCCATCAATCAATATATGTCCACGTTTCCAATAGCCCTACAGTGCCTAAACAAACACGCACTCTCTCTCTCTCTCTCTCTCTCTCTCTCTCTCTTTCTCTCTCTCTCTCTCTCTCTCTCTCTCTCTCTCTCTCTCTCTCTCTCTCTCTCTCTCTCTCTCTCTCTCTCTCTCTCTCTCTCTCTCTCTCTCTCTCTCTCTCTCTCTCTCTCTCTCTCTCTCTCTCTCTATTCAATTCAATTCAAATGGGCTTTATTGACATGGGAAACATACGTTTACATTGCCAAAGCCAAACAATAATAATCAGATATGTATATCTTGTCATTTTAAACAAGTTACCATTCATTGTCCGGGTGATTATGCCCCCCCCCCCCCCCCCCCCCCCGCGGTGAAATTAATTAGTTAGTTCAACAACAACACAGCATTGCTCTAACAGGGAGAGCGAGAGAGAGCGAGAGAGAGAGCGAGAGAGAGAGAGAGAGAGAGAGAGAGAGTGACCGCGACTCACTTGTTTAGTTCAAACGCGGTCCAGCAGGGCTTGATAAAGTGTACAGTATATGTCCATTGTCCAGACTGTTGTGTCGATGTCCACTGTCCAGAGTGCATCCAGCTAGCCATTATAGCTGCTTGTTGTTGTTGTTGATGTTGTTGTTGACCGAGTATAGCCTTAATCCTTCGAGAAGCTTTGTGGTCCAGGGCTTGAACTTTCCATAAAAGTGTCCATATAAATCTATTTAGTTAGATCCAACACTGTCTGAATGTACAGTATCTAACCAGCTAACTACTAGCAGACAACCAGACAACTACTAGCAGAGCGTATTTCCTCGAGGCGATGTCACGTGCCACTCTCAGCCAATAGAGTGACTACTTCGGGCACTAGACCAAGCGCTCTCGGATATCGTATTTGATTGTGTTATGTTGTACGTACGTATTTATTTACACGTACGTATGTATTTGCCCTGTGAGTTGCGCACGGACCGTGGAGCTGAGATCGAGCGCCCATGAAAAGGGGTTGGAGGGGGCTAGGCCGCTAGGGGCCGGGGGGCGTGAATACTTTCCTTTCTTCTTCTTCTTTTAACCAGGGAGGGCGGCGGCCTAGCGCCCCCTATTGACCAGCCGCCACTGAGTGTAGCTTACTACATTTTCCAAGTAGCTTGCCCATCACTGCTAATGGGTGAGTACAGGTATCTCTTTGATCTGGAGTGGGATCAGGGATTTAAATCTATGGCAATGTAGCCTAATTGTTACGTCTCAAATGCTCTCTGTAATCGGACAATATTTGGCTGATTGCGTGATCAGATGGCGTCATCTTTCATACTGGCCTACTTTAATGAGTTGCTGTGATTTCTTGGTGGCTATTTGTTCTATTTTAAGCAACATTTGTGTCTAGATTTGATTGCTGTGTTTCTAATTATTTGTTAGTGTAAGCTGGCTAAAGCTATTTCTGAAGTTTGATAGTAGTAGAAATGAGGCTGTGGTTGTTTGAGTCCATGGTGCTGATCAAAGGATGCTCACTGTTTGCAGTATTGGAGTTGCATGGTAGGCATCTCTATGGTGACATAATAGCAGTTGTCTCCTTTGCAATTGTCTGTGTATGTGTAAAATGACTGAACAAATGTGTTTCGGGCTACAGACAGAATTTTTCAGAGGGAAACAGTCAAATATTTGCATTTAATAGCAAAATGGCCCTGTAGTTCCTTGGACCTCGTATCTCAATGTGGAGCAAGAAACTAACATCACCAGGATTAGGGCGTTCTACACTCTGGGGAAAATGTATGCAGTCATCGTTAGGGCTGGGCGATTAATCAAGTTTCAATTTAAATGTAAGTTATAAATTTGGCTTCCCATGATCATGAAAACAAGTTAATCGAGATACAGCAATTATTGTGCCGCATGCCGTGTTGCTCTCATTTTGTCCTGTGTTGTAAATGCAGCGCACCCTTCCCTCACAGTGGTGCACTCCCGCCAAACAGTAGTTTCAGCTCGTATTGAGAGAGGAGGGAGCCACGGCGTGTTTCTCCAGTTATTTTGAAAGGTCTTTGGTAACTTGTAGAAGATGACAGAAAGGCAGCCTTTGGTCGAGAAGAAAAGTAAAACTAAATCAGTCATCATCATATGATGTTCTCAAATCAATGTTTAATAATCGTTTTTTCAATATCAAAATAATCTGCAAGGGGCTTTGGATAAAAGCGTCCAGCAAGTGTTATAAGAAAAATATAAAGGTGCCGGCGGCTGCTACACACCCTGTCTGCTACACACCCTGTCTGCTACACACACCCTCTGCTACACACAGATGGATGAATGAATGAATGACGTTTTTATTTAACAGATTGCAGAATGGGTACAATACAGTACGGCTCAATACACACAATTGTTAAGGGGATGCAGACCAGAGAAAGACATTTGTCTTGTTTACATCAGGGTCCCCCATTTTCAATTCATAGAGACATTTATGACATACAGTACACAACATATATGACATCATGACATTTATGGCATAGGGACATACAGGTACCGATATATTGTACTGTTACATTTGTGACATATATGATATGCAAATATACAGTACTGTTACCCATAGATCCTGAGTATATACATATGATGGGGATTAGGGGTGGGACAATACATCGATCCAGATCGATATATCGATCTATTATCAATAATCAAATAGGATCGACGCAACGTAAAAAGATCGATTCATATTGCGATACTCTTATTTTGAAAATCCCCGCGAGTCATATCCGCCGGCGCCCAGTATTGTGAAACTCCGTGTAGACATTACAGCAGTGTTTGCGTCTGCTGTAAAGCACTCAGAGCGTCTATTTTGCGAGCCGATATAAGTCTGTGCAGTTTTTTCCCCGCAACGGGTCAAATGCATATAACAGGTGTTGCATCGTCGCCATTCCTTTATGCCAACGTCGCGTTAAATATCTAAATGAACGCCGCGTTGGCTGCTTAAAAGCTAAGCAGCTAACCGTGAGAGAGAACAGGAGAGGAGAGAGGGGACTTGGAAGGAGGAGGGGTGGGGGCTGTGGGGGACTGTGTGTGTGTGTGTGTGTGTGTGTGTGTGTGTGTGTGTGTCTGTGTGTGTGTGTGTGTGTTAAAGCTCAATATATAAAAACAAAAGTGAACAGGAGGTCTATTTGTATTAAAAACAATAGATTGTTTTTCATTTAAATGTCTGGAAGAGCTCAAAAATAAATACATCAATTGATATTTCCGTAGCCTTTTTTTAGTTGATCTAAATGTGACTGATTGTGTTAAATGGGCACATAATATCGCCTCATATCGATCGCAGGCACCTGAATTGAATCGTATCGTATCGTATCGTGGCAGACTTTGTGATATCTGCAAATATCGTATCGTTGTCCAAAGAATCGATATCGTATCGTATCGTGATGAAACTGGTGATTCCCACCCCTAATGGGGATGAGACTGTACATTAGGAGGGGGTGGGTGGGTGGGAGAGAAATATACACACTGTGGGGAGAGAATATAGAAAGAAAGCAATACGCTTGGACCAGCACTCTCAGATTTTGGTAGATTTAATCGCAGCCTGAAACAAACATGTTTCGGAACTGTAATGTTCCTTCTTCAGTGTTGATGGCTAGCGGGAGAGAATATATACATAGGGTGGGGAGGGGACTGTATTAGGTGGGGGTGGGGGGGTTTAGACATTTACGGTGGCCAGTTTCGAATGGCAGCCTCCCGTAGGTGCCTCCCGTAGGTGCTGCGGTTTTGAATGTGGGTAGGGATTCACATTCCTTTACAGCTTTGGGTAGGGCGTTCCACATTGTTGTGGCATAAGCGAAACGTGTTTAGTCCCTTGTTTGAGCCTAATCTGGGTTTAACATGATTTGTTGAGCTTCTTCTGGTGTTGTGGTCGTGGTATTCACTGACCTTTGGGAAGTATTTTGACATGTACATGGGTACCTTAGTCATATAGTGTATCTTGTAGACCAGGCCCATTGCAAGTTGCTGTACTCTGTCATCTACTCTAAGCCATCCTAGGTAGTCAAAGTGGGCAGGGGTGAGGTGGGTTCTAGGAGTAAGGTCAAGTAGTAGTCCGACCAGTTTGTTTTGTGATGTTTGTAATCTTGTTTTTAGCGCCTTTGAGATGCTTTGGTACCATGAGGTGCAAGCATAGTCGTAGTACCCAGTGATGGGCAGTAGCTCATCGGCGTATTTAGACCACTATCAGTAGGGCACGTGCCCTACTGATGATCATCTGTGCCCCACTGATTAAATTTTTTTTTTTTTTTTTTTCTTTTTTTTTAACAAATGTTTTTTATTTTCCCTTTTTTAACATGATCAAATTATCATTTAACATGATCAAATAATTATTATAATATTTTTTACTTCGCTTTGAAATATTATAGTGAAATATTTTGCACTGCATTTATCTTGTTGAAATCCTCCAACTCTAAGTTGACTGGTTTGCACACCAATAATACAGTGCAATAATAGAATAGTAGAATAGATAGTAAAATTATGCAATAGAATGGCCAGAGTAAAATAGTGCTACAGTACAATCAACAGCGGGGTGTATTAGAAGGCTATGGTGAAGAGGTACGTTTTTAGAAAATATTAAGAGATCTAGCTTCCCTAATGTCCATAGGTAGTGTGTTCCATAACTTTGGTGCATAGTTAGCAAAGGCTGCATCCCTGATTTTCTTTAGACTGTGGCTTGGAACCTTCAATAGACCAGTAGTAGATGATCGCAATGTTTATACTTTGTATATAAGGAGGAGGACCTTGAAATCAATTCTAAATGTTACCAGAAGCTAGTGTAGGTTACTTACTTGTAACTTCGGGTTTGATCCAAGGAGTAAGTTGCCCCATATTGCTCTGTAACATTTCTCTTTTTGTTATAGGACCGACTAGTAGGATTTCAGTTTTGCCCTCATTTAATTTTAGGAAGTTGTTCGTCATCCATTTGTTTATTGCTAAGAGACAGGCGGAAATGGAGTTTATAGCTGTGTGATCATTTGGTTCAGCTGAGATGTACAATTGTGTGTCATCTGCGTAATTATGGAAACATACATTGTGCTTTCTAATGATGTCTCCCTCAATGTTCAATGTTCAATGCAATGTTCAATGCAAGTAAAGCACTTTAAACTTTAAGTATGACTAAATGCTTTCTTGACTATATATATAGTAACTGTTCCAAAATGCATAGATTTCTATGTATTTTAGGGGTTTGGGTGGCTAGCTCTTTTTAATATAAATGTCAGATTGTTTTATTTATTTCATAGATTTCTATGCATTTCAGGAGTTTGGGGGGCTGGCTCCCCAAAATAATTAAATAACATAACCCTAACCTAACCCTAAAACCGAAATAAAGTTAAAAAAAAAATAGTTACAAAATCCACCCATTTTCGCCCACAAACCGGCCAAAACCGGCCAAATTTTCTTCTCGGTTGCGCTACGCGCTCCCGCTTCATAGTTTTTGGTGCTCTTCGGTGTCCGACTGAAGTGCTGGGTCAAGATACGCCCCTGCAGTAGCTAGCTACAAGTAGCGATGCTACATAGCTTAACTACAATTCTCAGTAGCGTGATGGTAGCGTCGCTACTTTTGAATCAAGTAGCGGTGTCTGTAGCGCAGCTATTTATAGAACGAAGTAGTGACGTAGCGACGAGGAAACGCTACAATGCTACTGTCGGGAGAAACAGTCTAGACCAGGGGTAGGCAACCCTAGGCACGCGGGGGCATTTTCATAGGCACAGGGGGCAGCATAAAAAAAATTTAATAATAAAAAATAAAAAAATATTATATTTTTTTTTTTTTTTTTTTTGCTTTGAAATATTATAGTGAAATATTTTGCACTGTTGTCGCATTTATCTTGTTGAAATCCTCCCACAGGTTCTTTTTACTACCACATATTTAATTGAGACCCTTTATTTGTTTATTATTTCAATTTAGCTGGAAATACATTGCTACATCATTCAGTAACATTTGCAGAGCCTTATAACAAAAACATTATTACGGTCACCATTGTGACCAGTGGGATTAATCAACACATTTTATTATTTATTTTACTATTTCATTGAACATTGCACATGTTAAAAGCAATTTTTTTTACTCAATGTGAGTATTACCAAGTCAACTTGTGTTCTTAAAACAATGACAATAAACATAGTTTTATTAGGTTGAAATAATGTGGTTGTGTACTTATTTTTCTGTTAACTTATTATGGATTGAAAACTGAAAACCTTAATGCACAGTAACTGAACTCAATATTTTTAAGTTCTGGTAACTTATTATTATTTTTTTTTACAGTGTAGTCTTGCAATCAATCAAAACTTATTTACACGATATACCTCACATTCACCCTCCATTCACATCCTGGTGTTCTCCTGGTGTTCTTCATTAGGCCTGTAGGTGGAGCTATGACAGCACACGTACAGTACACACACCGATGGTGTGTGATGTGTCCAAAAATGAATGGGCAAATGTGAGTGAAATGGTCGCACTGTATGCAGCTGTTTGTCTGCATTGCATCCCCCCCGCCCCCCCAACTCAGATTTAGGGTTGATACAACCATCATAATAATATTGTTAATAATAACAATAACAATAATGATGTAATAATGTAAAAATTATCATTAAAAAGACCTGATTATGAGAAAAAAAATTACGATGCATGGAATATTGTTGAGGCACACTAGTTACAACTATATTTCAAACAGGCACTCCATGTCAAAAAGGTTGCTGACCCCTGGTCTAGACTATAAAGATTTGTGAGAAGAAAAAAAAACTCCCGTAGAAAAAAACCCACTATGATTGGTTGGTTGGTTTAGATATGAGTATGACGACTCACGATTGGGTATGGTTAGGCCAAAACATTACGGGTAGGCCAATCAGAGGCAGGATAGGGCGGGACTCCAGCGCCGCAAACCAGAAAGTGAAAATCAAAACACAGACGTACTGAATGAAAGAATGCAATTTAACGGATTACATGAACCAGTCCGTGCGAAATGGCAGAGGGGTTCGATGGCATTGATGAAGATGATGATGTCAATAACAAATGCCTCTCCATCGCCCTATCTGGACACATTTATGAGTTTGACTGAAAAAACGCCTAAAACATGCTGCTCTCAACTTCCAACATGCCCAGCACTAACTTGAGAACACATTCAGGTGAGCTGATGAAAATCAACTGTTCCCAAACAGCACACAAGTCAGTACACTTTTTGTCAACAGCTTTAACTAACAGATAGCTGCTATCATGATGATGTTTCACTGTAGGCAGAAAATGAACAATATTATGGGGGTGGAGAAAAGAAAAAAAGAGGGAAAAGATCACCTAGAGCAGTGGTTCTCAACCTGTGGGACAGGACCCCCAGGGGGGGTCCCCACATGATTTTGGGGCCATGGAATGTTTTGTGAGTTACATATTTAAATACATTTGGTCATTTAGCTTTCATTCAAAGCAACTTACAAATTGTGTACAACAAGTCAGCAGGAGTGGTACATATCTAGCAGCCAAGGATAAGTAGTATTGTTTGTCAGTGTCAAGCTTGAGTGTTATACTCTGAGTACATACTGTAGTAGTATAGACATATTAGCATAGTTGGTAGTAGTATATACATGGTAGCATAATACTAGTAAAATGAAGTAAAACAGTTACAATTCAGATATTGAAGAAGTGTGTTTTTGGTTGATAAAGTGGGCAGGTTTCAGAAGATGCAGAGTTTAGGGATAAATAATACATAAAGATAGAATAGAAAAGAAAAAGACCATTACTGCATCAAAAGTAGTGATGCACGATATATCGGCCGCCGATATAATATCGGCCGATATGGCCGTTTTTTTACACATCGGTATCGGTCCGATATCAAGATAGGGCCGATATTTATAAAAAAAAAAAAAAAAATTTTTTTATTTTTTTAATCTTTTTTTTCTTCTTTTTACATGTTTTGGCCTTAAATAGTTTCAAAATATCAGTCATTTCTGAAAATAAGTTACAAAAGTTAAAAAAATTATGCGTTTTGGTTAAATAGCTCTTTATTTGATTATCATAAAAAAGTGTTTTCTATACAGAGATATCGACATCGGTAAATATCGGTATCGGCCAGAACAGCAATATTAATATCGGTTATCGGTATCGGCCACAATTTTCACATCGGTGCATCACTAATCAAAAGTAATCAACAAACTATACTATAAAAACTGATAAAACCAAATGGTCTCTTTCTTTTCTTTTGTAGAGGCTGCACCCAGCTAAACTTGCCTTCCTGGATTTTGTACATAATACAAGTTCATGTTAAAAGGATGACACAAAAAGCCAGACCGAGGGCTTGTTTCAGTTTTATAATAAACAATCAAACTGAGAATCTTTTTTGCCTGCCTATTTGTTTGGTGGAAACTTGATCACGAAGTAAAAAAAAAAAAAAAAAAAGTAGTAGTGCTAGCTATTTTTGCCATGTTCTTGTAGTGTAGCTTGCTACATTTCTCTGGGGATAGCTTCCATTGTAGTTGAGCTATATTTAATCGAGAGTAACTTGTAGTGTAGCTTGCTACATTTTCCAAGTAGCTTGCACATCACTAGTACCCTTGAATGAGTGCTCCTGCCAGAGTCTTCAGTGTATTCTTGTTTACCCTGTCTGCTACACACCCCGCCTGCTACACAAAGATAGACACTAGGGCTGAGCCCAAACGTTCGAACCTTCGTTCGTTACGTTGGCATTCGAATTCTAAATCAACATTGGAATTTTAATTTTTTTTATAAAAATTCTAAAATTAAATGTTCTATTCATTCTGTTTAAACCAATGGGTTTTTTCTTCACAGTTGCAGATAAAGATTAGGCTACACTGATATTATAGTATTAAAACTGATGAGTTATATTCATTAACCGTTTCTGCGCCAAAAACGAGTTAACTCGCTATAGCCCGCCAATCGTTGGTCGCCAACAACGAGTATACTCGTTATTATGATCGTTATTTCTTTTATTCACTATTTCCATTCATAATTCATCCTGCTATGGTGTAGGACTGTGTTGGACTCTGTCTGAGACCGCAATGGTGCGATACCGCCGCCTAACGCCTTGCGGCCGCTATTGCACTCCATTTGTAAAACGATGTGGTTTGTTTTCCTGGCCGAGCTGCAGTGTGCAGGCGGGGTATAAACACTCCAGCAAGGCAAGCGCTCATAACGATGCATCGACGAGGCTCCACCGCCCGCCCGTTCATTTTCTTTGGTGGTAAACGTGGGACACACTACCGCAACCAGTATTTGGAATGGCGATCAGATAATTGGATTATTCTTTTTGCAGTACATCATAGACAAGGTAAGGACTATATATTATCAATCTTGCGTTGATCCGATAATTTTTTTCCCGCGATCGCAGCCTGTGTGTGTGTGTGCCGTTGGCTGCGATCAAAGCACGGCGGGACGGTTTTTTCCCATCCCCTTTCGTGCATGCATGATGAAACATAATACCGATAATCTTTTTTTTTTATCCACTTTTTCTCCTTATTTTCAATTTTTCTCCCATCCCAATTTCGCCTCGCCAATTCTCCCTTCAATTCTCCCCTCCCCTGTCTCGAACGTTGCTAGACTATGCCTCCCAGGGGTCGGCTGCAGTGAGGACCAAGCCTTGCATCACGTGTCCCCTCCGGTACACGAGGAGGCAGCTGTCGCATCTTTTATCCTGAACAGTGCAATCTCAGTGGCGAGGAGTAACGCGTGGGAGGCTCACGCTGCCCCCGATACTTCCTGATTCTGCTGTACAGGCGCACCAACCGACCTGTAGGAGTCACTGTCCACAACGTCCAATCCCCACCCACCGGCTTTCCCACCCTCTAACACTGCAAATTGTGTTAGTATGACGACCGGCCAAGCCGGTAGCAACGCAGAGAGCTGGGCTCGATACCAGCATCTCCTGCGTTAGTGGCGAGTGCCTTGCCCACTGCGCCACTCAGCCGCCATAATACCGATAATCTAGCGTCGATTTCAGGATGATTCGATAATCAGGCGAGAAATGGCAACGTGTTTAGTGGATTTCACTAAAGGGCTGTTTGACGGAGTTCCCTGGGATTACACAGGATCACTAGATCACACAACTACAGTATACTCATGTGTGAAATGTATTGATGAAAAAAATTTCTGTTTTTTGCATGTTGACCGGAAGAAACCCACTAATAATCGACAGCGTTATTAGATCCATAGCTATAATAGAAAATATAGGTTTAGCTCTACAAACAAGGTGAGCGTGGGGTTAATGGGTGGCATGGCCTATGCACTTCCCGGAAGGGGCGTGGCACTCAATGTGTTAAAGAAAGTTGATTTAATTGATTTAGTTGGGCTGGGGCTTCTCCCTGGGCTGGGTCTAGGGCTGGAAAGTTGATTTAATGGGGAAAAAAGACAAATTTATTCAGATTAATCACTTTATTCAAATTGAGGATTTAGTTTGTGGATATTTATTAAAAAAATAATAATAATAATTTATAAAAAAAAAAAAATGAAATTAAAAGAAATAATAATACTTTTAATTAGAAACGAAGGTTCGAACGTCCGTTCGAAAAACCCTGACGAAGTTCGAATCGGGGACAGCCTTAATAGACACAAAAACAACTTACATTCCCAACCTAGTCACAACAAATTCCAATAAACCCCAGGCCTTGTTCAAAGTCCTAAACTCCCTCATCAACCCCTGTGCCACTCCCTCTGTCGTACCTTCATTAGCTCTATGTGAAGGCTTCCAACACTTCTTCATCAGCAAAGTCTCTGCCCTCAGATCTCTCTCCCCCTTGCCCCCCCCCCCCCACCCCCTCTTCTCCCCCCCTCCCACCCACTGCCTGCTGTTTTTGACCAGTTTGCCCCGGTCTCCCTCTCCTCCCTTTCCGATGCCATTAAACACCTGCAACCAACAAATTGCCCCTCAGACGCACTCCCCTCGCGCATCCTAAAGGAAGTACCTGACCCTGTCCTCCTCGCACTATTACCTCTACTAAACGCCTGCCTCAGCACTGGATGTGTCCCGGCTGCCTTCAAGCACGCTGTGGTCCAGCCCCGGATAAAGAAGCCCAACCTCGATCCCTCTGTCTTTGCCAATTTTAGACCCATCTCACAATTACCATTTTTACCAAAAATCCTGGAGCGCATAGTCTACATACAGCTACAATCATTCCTTGAACACAACAACATCCATGATAAATTCCAATCTGGCTTTAAACCACGACACAGCACTGAAACGACCCTCCTCTGTGTCTTAAATGACCTGACTTCAGCTGCTGATGCAGGCAACCCATCCCTACTACTACTCCTTGACCTCACAGCCGCCTTTGATACGGTAGATCACCACATCCTTTTAGCTCGCCTCGAGCATTACGTAGGCCTTAGGGGCCCCATCTTAGACTGTAGAGCCATATGAAATCCGTTTTATTATTTTCCAAATTCCATTAAATTTTTTCCCAAATTCCATTTTTTCCGTTTTAATATTTCAGAATTCTGTATTTTGCTTTTTATGCTCATTTTACCATCAGAAATAGTGTCTAATAAGTGGGAATGAATAAATGTCCACAATTGAATAAGATATAACAGTCCATTTAATGTTTTTAAGTGCTGCAACTCAGAAATACAGTTCAATTTTACACAATATTTTTCAATTAATATTGTGACAAAATAAAAATACATATTTCAAGTGTAAACAATAGATACAGCTAGCTACTACTGACATTATCACAATGACAATGTCAGTAACCTAGCTATATCTATTATATTGTGATGAAATATAGTAATGCATAATTTAGGCACCTTTAGTTTAGTTTATTTCGTTTATAAAGGACAGTGTATAATGACAATCGTTTGCATTAAACAAATGGATAGGTGCACTAGATTTAGCAAGAAGCTATCATTTCCATCTATAGTCCTATGTACTGTAACGTTTCATAGCTATTTAAGTTTATTTAGATTATAAAGGGCAGTGTATAATGACAATCGTTTGCATTAAACAAATGGATGAGTGCACTAGATTTAGCAAGAAGCTATCATTTCCATCTATAGTCCTATGTACTGTAACGTTTCATAGCTATTTAAGTTTATTTAGATTATAAAGGGCAGTGTATAATGACAATCGTTTGCATTAAACAAATGGATGGGTGCACCAGATTTAGCTAGAACTTCTAGAAGCTATCATTTCCATCTATAGTCCTATAACGTTACATAGCTATTTAAGTGTATTTAGTTTATAAAGGGCAGTGTATAATGACAATCGTTTGCATTAAACAAATGGATGGGTGCACTAGATTTAGCTAGACGCTATCAATGTCATGTCCTAACGTTATAGCTATTTAATCACAATAGTGTCTCTCCCTCTCTCTCTCCCTCTCGCTCTCTCTCGCTATCTCCCCCCCCTCTTCCCCCCCCCCTCTCTATCTGTCTCTGTCGCGACAGACAGGCAACCAGATATAGACAGATAGACAAACAAACAAACAAACAAACAGACAGACAGCCAGACAGACAGGCAACCAGATATGACAGATAGACAAACAAACAGATAGACAGGGCAGGGTACTAACTATAGTAATATTGTTTATTTGCATTGGGAAAGATAGACACATTAGCTGGCTGAACAACATCTATTGAAAGATAGAGAGAAAACGAGAGAGAAAGAGAGAAAGAAAGAGCTGTACTGTAGTGTATACCCATTCTGCAATCTGTTAATAAAATATACACTGATATAACCCTACTGGTTGCTATTCAATCATAATTAGCTGTCAGGAAACAAATAAAACGTTTGTCATTATAGGTGACAAGGTGGATTGACTTAATGACTGCTATATCCTGCTGTTATTATTATTATTATTATTATTATTATTATTATTATTATTATTATTATTATTATTATTATTATTATTATTATTATTATTATTATTATTATTATGCAACATTGTAATAGTTATAGGTATAAACAAACATACAGACAGGGGGGGTTGGGCGTTTATTTGCAGATACAGACACAGCTGGTTGAACAACATCTATATCTGTGGTAATAATGCAGATATTCAATTGTATTTCTGTGACAATGCGCGTGGCGCGCCGCCTCAAATAGGATCGAGGCGAAAAAATAGCTTGCCGCTCGCGAGCCGTTCGCGAGGCGCGCTCCCGCTCGCGGCCAGTGTGCCTACTATCGTCCGTTAACATGGGAGCGGAAGTGAAGAGGCAGCCGCCCGTCCGTCCGTTCGTGAGCAGTGTGCTCGGGGCGAACACGCTGTAGCGTCCCTGCCTCCCCGGTCGCGTGTGCACCAAACGTTCCACCCAAAAACGAAATTTCAGTCCAGATTAGGCCAAATTCTTCAATATTCCACGTTTTGCAGTTGATTCCATTTTTATTGGTTAATTCCGCGATTCCGTCCGCGATTCCGTGAACGCGGATTTCATATGGCTCTATTAGACTGGTTCCGGTCCTACCTAAGCAATAGGACCTTCTCTGTCCAACTTGGTGACTTCACTTCCTCTGTGGCCCCCCTCACCTGCGGGGTGCCCCAAGGCTCGGTATTGGGTCCCACCCTCTTCCTCTTATATACTCCCCCTAGGCCAGATCTTGGCAAGACAGTAAACAATAGGAATAAAATAATAATAAAAGATATGAAAATGTAGTTAGAGGTGTAAAGCTCTATTCTTTCTCAGTCTCTTCATTGATAGTCAGGGTATCGATGTGTTGCAGAAATGGTTGCCAGGTTGCATGGAATGTTTCAAGGGAGCCCTTTAGGGAGAATCTGATTCGTTCAAGCCTAATGCAATGTAGTATCTCATGTATCCATCTGTTGTGAGTGGGTGGGGAAGGGTGTATCCATTTAAAGAGAATGAGTCTCCTAGCGAGGAGGGTAGTGAACGCCACAACTCGTTTTGCAGCCCTTGATGTGATTGTAGGGGTATTCGGAATTCCAAAAAGGGCAGTGAGTGGATCTGGGTCTAACGTCACACCCAGGACCTTACTCAGTGTATCAAATATTGCAGTCCAAAACTCTGTGAGTTTAGGGCACGTCCAAAACATGTGCATATAATCGGCTGGAGATTGTTTACATCTATTGCATGCATCCGTTCTATCCGGGTATATCTTTGCTAACCTCGCATTGGTGTAATGAACCCTGTGCAGGATCCTACACTGCAGCAAGCTGTGTCTTGCACATATAGAGGAGGTGTGTACAAGGTCTAATATATGATCCCATTGTTCATCTGTGATGGTAATTCCCAGGTCTTCGTCCCATTTGGCTTTTACGGAGTCTAAGCAAGTTGGGTCTATCCAAAATATTTTATCATATATAATTGAGACGAGCCCTTTTCGCCCAGTGCTGAGCGATAGGAGGGGGTCAATCCTCGAGTCTGGAGGACGGCCAGGGAATTGTGGGAATTGGTTCTGAACAAAATGCCTGATCTGAAAGAAGCAGAAAAGGTGGGAGTTTGGAAGACCAATTTTTTTTGATAATTCTGCAAATGAGGAGAACACACCTCCGGAGTAGAGGTCATTAATAGTTAGCAATCCTTTGTTTGCCCAGAATCTGAATACAGGATCGGAGCAGGATGGTAGGAATAGGTGATTGCGAGAGATTGGAGCTAGCCCAGACGGAGTGTGTAGGCCAAATTGTTTCCTAAACTGATTCCAGATTTTCAAAGTATTAGTTACGATTTGGTTCTGAGCCACTTGTTTAATAGGGATTGAAATGGGCAGTTATATTACATGCCCAGTAGCAGTGATGGGCAAGCTACTTGGAAAATGTAGCAAGCTACACTACAAGTTACTCTCGATTAAATATAGCTCAACTACAATGGAAGCTATCCCCAGATAAATGTAGCAAGCTACACTACAAGAACATGGCAAAAATAGCTAGCTACATCGGCACTACTTTTTTTTTTTTTTTTAACTTCATGATCAAGTTTCCATCAAACAAATAGACAGGCAAAATAAATGCTCAGTTTGATTGTTTATTATAAAACTGAAACAAGCCCTCGGTCTGGCTTTTTGTGAACTAACATGAACTTGTATTATGTACAAAATCCAGGAAGGCAAGTTTAGCTGGGTGCAGCCTCTACAAAAGAAAAGAAAGAGACCATTTGGTTTGATCAGTTTTTATAGTATAGTTTGTTGATTACTTTTGATGCAGTAATGGTCTTTTTCTTTTCTATTCTATCTTTATGTATTATTTATCCCTAAACTCTGCATCTTCTGGCTGCCTGATACCCTCTCCTAGCTGAAACCTGCCCACTTTATCAACCAAAAACACACTTCTTCAATATCTGAATTTTAACTAATAATAACTGTCTTACTGCATTTTACTATTATGCTACCATGTCTATACTACCACCAACTATGCTAATATGTCTATACTACTACAGTACAGTATGTACTCAAGAGTATAACACTCAAGCTCGACACTGCTAGACAAACAATACTACTTATCCTTGGCTGCTAGATGTACCACTCCTGCTGACTTGTTGTACACAATTTGTAAGTTGCTTTGAATGAAAGCGTCAGCTAAATGACCAAATGTATTTAAATATGTAACTCACAAAACATTTCATGGCCCCAAAATCATGTGGGGACCCCCCCTGGGGGTCCTGACCCACAGGTTGAGAACCACTGCTCTAGGTGATATTTTCCCTCTTAGTGTATGTATTATTTATGGTAGTTTGTTTTTTCTTTTCTCCACCCCCATAATATTGTTCATTTTCTGCCTACAGTGAAACATGTTAGTTAAATCTGTTGACAAAAAGTGCACTGACTTGTGTGCTGTTTGGGAACAGTTGACAATGTTTATGTAAAGCTTTTCATCAGGGCCCCGTTCCCCGTACCTGGATAACTGAGTTAGCCGGATAACTTTCGGTGAAGTCTGACTTAAGCCGGACTTTCCCGTTCCCCGAAGCTGGATTGTCTAAATCACCATGACAACAGATCAAAAAGTTTGAGCCTGGTCGAGAGCAGGGTTTAAGTTCAAGTTAGCCGGATGAACCATCGCCACGCCCCCGCAAAGAAGTGACAGCGCGTTTCCTGAAATTATTCCCACAGTCTAGGATCTGCATTATACCATTCTGAATTACGTTTTTGTGCTCCATTCTTCCAGAGGGGGCTTTTGAAATGTAAAATAGACCCGAAATGCTGATACTAAATTCACTTTGTCCTAAATAATGCACGTTATATACCGTGGCGCTCGCTCGGTGCGATGTACACATTATGTGGTTATTTTAACAACACGCAGCATTGCAAATGTGAATCCCGCGGGGATATCCTTAATGATTGAAACCTATCGCTCGTTTGGCTCTGATTCCTTTCATATTCTCCGCTGTGGATGAGGAGCGAGGAAGGAGAGGAGCGCCTGGATTTTGTTTCATTCAAGCATAAAATTGAAGTGTCTATGCGTGGATTGTGGATCTTGTGTGATATTGTAACTGGGATTAAAATGTCTGATGAGATGCGCTGTTTGACGGATTTGAGAAATTGAATGAGCCGTTGACGTCACATTAATGAATGAGAATAAAGAGATAAAACTTCATTCAAAATAAAGAATATTCTAAACACGGGTCTCTCGTTCATTAATGTATAAACAATGAATTTATCCCATCTGGCACAGTGGCGCAGCGGTAGTGCTCAATCCTGGCAACCCGGCGACCGGTGTTCGAAACCCCTGTGTTTCCAATATAATTTTTTGGAATATAATATTAATGATTATACGCAAAGGTAGCCTAGTTTTAAGTTAAAATATTATAAATCTACATGCATTGAGGATGTCATTCTTTATATAGCTCTCAACGTGCACCAAATTGAATTATTCCTACATTGCAAAACGAAGGAAAAGACTAGGTTTCGAACCCCGGTCGTCTGCGTGAAAGTCAAAAGAAGAACCCGTTACACCACAGTGGAGATAAGTAAAAGATCGACCATACATCAATCAATGGGTAAGAGAGCCGTATCGTTATTCTGTATAACAGTTTAACTAATTATTTTCGCTAGCAAGATCTCATTTGATTATTCAATCCAGCAGGCAAGTTTAAAGAAATATAATCTGATTGATTGAGGTAATGAGGGACTTAAAATTAGCCTATAGATAACGCATTTAACTTGTCGGCGAGGCGATTGAGCCGTACTGCAATATGTTAATAAAGTTTTAAATCAATTAATCAATCAATGCCGCTAGAGAATCAGGATCTCTGCTATCGATACGTGCTGGCTTTTCAACTGAGGCGGCCGCGCGCACTTATCCTGGGTCTCAAGTCTGGTTTGAGTTAACGAGACTGAATCCACCTTCGAGGAACAGGAAAATCCCGGCTTCAAACATCGGGTTAACTGAATCTGGATAATGTGACTCTTGATCGACTTAGTTGAACCAGGTACGGGGAATAGGGCCCAGCTTACCTGAATATATGTGTTCTCAAGTTAGTGCTGGGCGTGTGGGATGTTGAGAGAAGCTTCGTTTTTGGCGGACACAATAAACACATATGTTGTTGTTATTGACATCATCTTCATCAATGCCATCAGCCCTGGAAACATCTAATCCTTCTGCTATTTCGCGCGGACTAACGGTTCGTTCATTCATTCATGGTCTACTCTGTGTTTAGATTTTTTTTACTTCCTGGTTTGCCGAGCTGGAGTGGCATGTCCCGCCCTATCCTGCCTCTGATTGGCCTACCCAGAATGTTTTGGCCTAATCGTGAGTCGTCATACTCATATGTAAACCAACCAACCAATCATAGTGGGTTTTCTCCAATAGCATCCAGCTGCAGGACAGAAGAACACGACACTCTCAGGACCGAAGACACTCTTTTTTTTTTTGTGTCTGTTTCTCCGGATATGTAGCGTGTAGCGTTTTGCTGACGCTACGGCACTACTTGATTCGAAAACTAGCTGCGCTACAGAGATCGCTACTTGATTCAAAAGTAGCGACGCTACCATCACGCTACTGAAAAATGTAGTTAAGCTATGTAGCGTCGCTACTTGTAGCTAGCTACTGCCCATCACTGCCCAGTAGTAATAGCGAAGATTAGGCAAAGCCAAACCCCCTTCTGATTTGGGAAGTTGCATGACTGTCCTCTTAACACATTAACTGCCACGCTTATATCCATCAATGTTTGATCACTGCCAGCACTGTAAGTCTATGGAGATGTTTACCTTCTTTGCAGGGCTATAACTTTTTAAATTGTATTGCTAAATTGACATTACTATGGCCCATTCAACATCGATTATCTATCGTTCAGGATGTAGGAACGTTTTACTTTTTCATTCACACATTCATACGAAAATACCGTCTAGAGCAGTGGTCACCAACCCGTCGATCTTGATCGACTGGTCGATCTTTGAGACTGTCCCTGTAGATCTTTCCATGAAAATTTTAAATTTAAATTTTCTTTTTTTTTTCTTTTTTTTTAGATCTTACCCCGAGAGTCCACATTACAGTTCTACCTTTGTTTTGATGTGAAAAGTGATGCTGCACTTAGCACTGACTGAGAAAGTACACATACAGTTCTACTTTTGTTTTGATGTGAAAATGATGCTGCACTTAGCACTGACTGCACTTAGCACTGACTGAGAAAGTACACATTACAGTTCTACTTTATAAAATGATAATTGTAAATATGTTTGTCAATGTTAAAGGATAACTCCACTATTTTGGGAAATTAGCTTATTTAACATCTTCCCTGGAGTTAGACAAGAAGATGCATACCTTTTTTGTCTCTGTGCGTGCATTTTAGCTTTGGGAATAGATGCTCCGTTAGCATAGCTTAGCTTCATCACTGGAAGTGGGGGAGGACAGTAGCCTTACAGTGCCTTACAGTGTATTGCAAGGTCTGACATTGACCAAACTTGATATGCATGACCTTGGTGGGCTCTAGGTCAACTCCTGAAAAGGGGGTCAATGTCAGACTTTGCAATCAAAAGTTAGGGGGCTAATAACCCTTGCCATAATTTCAGTGCGCCCCTAACTTTTGATTGCAAGGTCTGACATTGACCCCCTTTTCAGGAGTTGACCTAGAGCCCACCAAGGTCATGCATATCAAGTTTGGTCAATGTCAGACCTTGCAATACACTGTAAGGCACTGTAAGGCTACTGTCCTCCCCCACTTCCAGTGATGAAGCTAAGCTATGCTAACGGAGCATCTATTCCCAAAGCTAAAATGCACGCACAGAGACAAAAAAGGTATGTATCTTCTTGTCTAACTCCAGGGAAGATGTTAAATAAGCTAATTTCCCAAAATAGTGGAGTTATCCTTTAATAATATGAGAAAGTCCACATTACAGTTCTACTTTTGTTCTGATGTGAAAAGTGATGCTGCACTTAGCACTGACTGCACTTAGCACTGACTGCACTTAGCACTGACTGAGAAAGTACACATTACAGTTCTACTTTATAAAATGCTAATTGTAAATATGTTTGTCAATGTTAATAATATGAGAAAGTCCACATTACAGTTCTACTTTTGTTTTGATGTGAAAAGTGATGCTGCATAAGATGACTGCACTTAGCACTGACTGAGAAAGTACATAATAGTTCGACTTTGACGTTTTAATGTTGGACCAAAGCATTGCATGTAATTAGAATACAGGCAAATAAAAGTAATTTAGTTTAAAGTACAATCTTGGCTGTCTTTTTCTTCGCTTCAATAGGTAGATCTTGCCTTCACCAAAAAAAAAAGTGATCTTGGGCTTAAAAAGGTTGGTGACCACTGGTCTGGAGTATAAATATGTTTTTATCGTTTTCTGCAGTAATTCCTAGAACGTGAGATATAGGCATAAATGCATATATTAGATTATCAAATGCCGTTTGATACCGTTCGACGCTATATAAAAAATGTCAACTGTACATGGTCCTAAACGTTATGACTGATCATGCGCGGGTGAACAGGGGGGGGGGGTCGTTTATAATTCCGTGATCGTCGTTAAATGCTTCATGTAGTATGGGTGATATATAGATCAGAGCAGTTTGTATGGATAATAATAAACAAAAATGCTGAAACTCACGGCAGCTTCCTCTTAGCGTTGGACGATGATACTGGAGCAAACAGATCCCAGTTATGTGATGGGGATCGAGGCGATCCATTTCCGGTTTGTATGATAATAATAACAGCCCAAATCATGTGGATTATTGAGTTATGGCAGCGATCAATATCCACGGTGTGTGGCTAGAGTCCTGGGATGATAAACGAGTGGCCAGACGGATTTAGGGGACGGACCGAGCTCCAACGTGCATATCCGGTTTGGCAACTCGCCGATCAGCCACCAGGTGGCAGTATTGAAGCGTTGCAGAGTTGTGCCGGCTCAGACAGCATCAGACAAGGATCCGTGAGTGAAATATGAATACCATGGCGAAAATATGAAATATGATCAGAATAACGTTGTACGCCGTGATCTGGCAGAATTCGCATGAACTTGAAACCAGTTCTATGACGTTATTGGCGGAGAAAGTGTTAATACGTGCTCTTTTGTTACCCCACAGAAATGAACTTATAAGTTGGTTAATCGAGGAGAAAAAAGCTTTATTAATGAATATTGGTATATGCTGAAAAGCATATAAAAATCGGGGTAAGACCACCATTTCTATCAGGTTAACTCTTCCCAAAAGTTAGAGGGGGAGAGAGGACCACCTAGTCAGATCCAACTTAAAGCGATCCAGTAGAGGACGGACATTTTTAGCGAAGAGCTCCGTAGGTGATTTGGCCATGAAAATCCCTAGATATGTGAATCCTTCCATGGCCCTTTTAAAGGGGAAAAGCGATTGAGTAAGCCGTTCCGCAGATGCATTAACTCATAACAATGCCCGATTTAAAATGGTTCTCTCCTCTTTGTATACCTTTGTCCTCACAAGTATTCTGCCAAGGAACTTATGGACACGACAATAGTAGTAGTTATAAGGTGTTTGAGCTTGTAACGTTAGTTAGCTCATAGCTATCGTGACTGATGCACCGAGTGGGGCTAAAATCGTATCAACATGCCGGGACGCGTGTATACTTTCTGCAACGGAGTTCGGTTTCCGGGTTCCTCTGATTGGCCGCGACCCCCACGTGACCCGCCCCCCTTATCGCTGCCGCTCGCCGCTGTGTTGCAGCGCAGAGCGCTCGCTTCCTGAGTCGCGAAACGTGCCACTCTGCTGTCAAGAAACGCGCTGTTGGTAACTCATCTTAACCCTTTAATCGCCGTTGACGCTGAAACACGTCATTCCCCGCCATGCTCATTCTGCCGTTGACGCTGGACAGCGTCTTTGATATCAATATTTCAAAAATCTGTGATCGGAGACATGAGATGTACTGGTGAGCCCCTATCAACTCTCTAACGGTTCAAGAGCGCCATCTGGTGGCCGATCGGCCTGATCGCCCAGGGAAGAAACAGGAAGTGGAAGCTGGTGCTCATTTCAATTTGGTCCGATCACTCGCTATAGGTCCCGGGACTCGATCTCGACACAATGGATATCGATCCGTTGCCAATAACTCGATAAACAACATGATTTGGACGTATATACTATTATACAACCTGGAAATGGATCGGGTATTTCTACATCCCATAATAGAAAGAATTCTGTTCCACGCTCATCTCCCAACGGTGAGAGGAAGCTACGGTGAGTTTCAGCGTTATTTTTTAATGTCTTCTACACTAACTGCTCTAATGATCATATCACCCACACTAGATGAATGATATAACGTTGCCCACGGAATTATAAACGACCCCCCGCCCATCCGGTCAACATCAGATCATACGTAGTAACTTCTAGAAGTACGTGCAGTTGAAATTTTTTATCTCGCGCCGATTGCTATCAAACTGTATACAATCATCAATATAATGCATTTAGGGCTATAAATCACGTTCTGGAGAAAGCTGCAGAAAACGATAAAAACATACTTATACTTTAGACCGTATTTTAGTATGAATATGTGAATGAAAAAGTATAACGTTGCTACACCCTGAACAATAGATATAGGACTTTGAATGGGCCATGGTAATGTCAATTTAGCAATACAATTTAAAAAGTTATAGCCCTGCAAAGAAGGGAAACTTAGGGCTGGCGAGGGATGGTAAATTATGAATTTAACCCCGGCGATCAAAGTGTTAATGTGCTGCTTATGCAGTTATCAGCTGTTCAAGAAACGCAGTCATCTTAATATGCTGCTTATGCACCACATCAAAACATGTAAAATATTTAAACAACCATTAAGCAGTGTTGGGCGCGTTACTCAGGAAGTATAGGAGTTGTGGAAAGCAGGATGAGAGAGCGTAGATTTCAGTGGGTATCATTTAATCATTTATCATTTAACATTTGAAAGGCATACATTGTTGTCATACAGAAGTACAGAATACTTTTATACAAAATGCTTCTTACTGTTACGCTCCAGAAACTGTGCTAGACAAGATAAGTATGAAATAAAATAGTATAGCATGTAAAATAGAAGTAAAAATAGAGATCACAGTGTTCAGTATAGACATTATGTACAATGTTCGATGCAGAATAGAAGTAACTGAGTTACCATACAATATACAATACTATATAGTGCAAAGCAGAAATGGGATGAGGTACAATTTTGGTACAATTTACAGTAAGGTGTACGAGTTGTAGTGCAAATCCTTTACCAATAAATATAAAGTGTGTTTAGGTGATCTAAAGTGTGGAGAGTGGGTGCTGCAGTGTGTTGTTTGTTTCATTCTGATTTAATTACTGGACTGTCATTATTGTTATTATTATTTCTGTTATTGTCCTGTGATTCATCATTGATTATTACTGTTACTGTATTGTGTATCTTGTTTCATGTAAAAAAAGGGAAAATAAAAAACATTTGTTAAAAAAAAAAACATACTCAACCTCTACTGTCTTTAACTATGAATGAACACAACACTAACTTACACAGACCGTGACGCCAACCTCTACTGTCTTTAACTATGAATGAACACAACACTAACTTACACTGACCGTGACGCCAACCTCTACTGTCTTTAACTATGAATGAACACAACACTAACTTACACTGACGCCAACCTCTACTGTCTTTAACTATGAATGAACACAACACTAACTTACACTGACGCCAACCTCTACTGTCTTTAACTAGAATATGACTGCACAAGAGCACGCAATGTGAAAAGCGACAATATTATTAAACAGCAGCGAGCAAAGCGTAAGTGTCAGGAAGCGAGCGTCAAATTGAAAGCGAAAGTCAAGTCCATGGCCGCTCGCTCTGCCGCGCGCGGCAGCGGTGGATAGGGGGGCGGTTCACGTGGGGGTCGCGGCCAATCAGAGGAACCCGGAAACCGAACTCTGTTGCGGAAAGTGTACACGCTGCCGGGACGTGTAGCTTGCTAGCCGGCATGATGTGTGTGCAGTGCTTTGCCCCACAGGTCTGAGAAGAGGACCTGCACATTTTACTCGTTCCCCAAACTCTTTTGCATGGCCCGATTTAAAATGGTTCACGACAGTAGACATAATGCTAATGTTAGCAGGAGCCATATAGCCATATAGCCAGCCCAGTAGTACTATGACCCGGACGGGCATAAGGCATATGTTGCCCCGAGTGACGTCACGGCCGTGCTAGCGTCTGATAAGCTTTTTTGATTCGCGCGTGCATGTTATTCGTGCATGGACCTTTTTAACCCTTTCTGAGTGGCATTTCTGGCGTCAAATGGAAAAAAATAAATAATGAAATTAGATACCAATGATGTAAACGACCCATAATTGAAGAGTAGGGTTTAACCTGCAAGTTGGGCTTTAACCGAGGCCACCGGGGACGAGTATAGACGTTTTATCCATGAAATAAAACCCGGGCCCAGACCGAATTTCTCAAGCGTAAGGAACAAGTATCTCCATTTCACTCTGTCAAACGCTTTCTCAGCATCTAGGGAAAGTACCATTTCTGGTGCTCCAGTCGTGGTTGTGAAAAGGATATTTAACAGCCTTCTGGTGTTAAAGAAGGACTGCCTGTCCATGAGGAAACCTGTCTGATCCGGGTCTATCAGGAATGGAACCACCTTCTGGAGACGGCACAACTTCTGAAGTATAGGTGGCCACTCTATTGTGACCAAGCAATGTAATCCAACCAAAGTCTATAAATTCAGCTGCACATTTAGTATGTCGTAATCATGTCTATTGCTATTGGTGTTGGTTTCACTTGGCCACAAGGTGTTTGTTAGACCTAATTAAATGGTCTAATAAATTTAAACCCAGTCTCTGTATGTATCAATCAGCGCATTGAGTACTACTGAAACATGTACATAGAACCTTCATTATCTAGTCAATCTGGCCCAGTCTATTTATCTTGCGGCCTTCAAACAAAGGGAACGTATGCAATTTGAATGAGAGAGAGCCATATGTAAAAGAAGAGATAAAAAAATAAAAATAAAAAAATAAATGTAAATAGAATCAGCGTCGGCTATTTGGGAAGCATGAAATTCTGTTTCAAAAACCAGTCCGACTAGCATCAATAGTATCTCCCCATGAAGTGTAAGTGTCAGGTCTACTAGTCTGTGACTGAACAGTTTAGTCCAACCAATGTTTATCATTTCAGTCTCGCATTTTACATTCCTTGTCCATTGCTGCCGGGCCCGGTTAGCTTACCCCTAGGTGTTCGTTAGATAGCCGTCCATGCTAGACTAGCTTAGCCTTGAGGTACCTTTCAGCATCGCCAACAGTCATCAAGCGTAATCTGTCCCCGTTCTCCTCCGTAATCATCAGTTTGGCTGGATATTGAAGGCTAGGCCTCAGCCCACATTTGTAAAGTTGTGCCATTACCTCGCGGTACGGTGCTCGCTGTTCCAACACAGCCGGGGTATAATCCTCATAGAAAGCAATTTGTTGACCGTTGTACAGCATCTCTGCCCTTCTCTTTCTGGCCTCCCGGATCACCCGTTCTTTGGTTTGATAGTTGTGGAACCTGACGATAACGGGCCTAGGCCTTTCACCTCGCTTCGGTTTAGCTGCTAGCGACCTGTGTGCGCGGTCCAACTCCGGAGGGGTAGGGAGGGTTTCTGCCCCCAAAATCTGGGATAAAAGGGTGGCGAAGAAGGATGTTGGTCTTGGGCCCTCAATTTCCTCTGGTAGTCCAATGATCCGGAGATTGTTCCGCCGCCCTCGGGCCTCCAGGTCCTCAGCTTTAGCTTTTAGCCTAGCATGGCTAGCGCTCAGTTCGGCACATGTAGCTTCCAGCGACACCATTCTCTCTCTTACAAGTTCCGCATTCTCCTCCAGTGACTTGACCCTCTGTCTGTTGTCGGCCACGTCCGACTGAATTTTGTCAAGTTTATTTTCCAGAGTGGCAATGTATTTTCTAAACTCGGAAGTGATAGCCACTTTGTGGTCTTCAAGCAGGGTAGCTAGCCAGGCCTTGCTAACAACGTCGTCCGCTTCCTCTTCTCTGTGAACATCGCCCCTATTTGGCTTTGGAGTCTTGGATGTCATCTTTGTGAAGCCTTTTAGTTAGTTAGCTGTATCGCTACTGGTATATAAAAATAACTGCGAAGGGTTGGAGTCTTAAAATACGGAAATAAAAAAAAACATGAGGGAGAGAGGGAAAGCACGTCTCACGCCATGCTGACCATACCGGAAGTCTCCGGTCATTGTTTTTAATAGTGCCCCCCCGGCCCCCCCTCATTGTCGCACTTGGTCCCCTGGGTCCAAACCTCTCCACCTCTGTCAGGAACCTCGGGGTCATCTTCGACAGCAATTTTGAATTCGATAAACAGGTCAGCGCCGTAGTCAAAAACAGTTTTTACCACCTCAGACTCCTGGCGAAGACAAAGGCATACCTCTCCCAAAGTAACCTAGAGACGGTGATACATGCCTTTGTCACCACTCGCCTCGACTACTGCAATGCCCTCCACAAATCCCTGCTTCGCTGCCTACAACTGGTGCAGAACGCAGCCGCGCGCCTCCTCACCAAAACAAAAAAACATGAGCACATCAGCCCAGTTTAGGCCTCGCTCCACTGGCCACCTGTTCGTTTTAGAATAGATTTTAAATTAGCCCTAAATGTTTTTAAATCACTAAATTGCACGGCTCCTCCCTATCTATCCGAGCTCTTGCACCGCCACACCCCCCACCGATCCCTCAGATCAGCTGACCAGCTGCTATTGGTGGTGCCTAGAACTAGGCTCAAGACTAGGGGAGACAGAGCTTTCTCCACCGCAGCGCCTAGATTGTGGAACAGCCTCCCCCTCAGCGTAAGAACCGCCCAGACCGTGCAGGCTTTTAAATCACTTTTAAAAACCTACCTGTTCTCCTTGGCCTTCCCCCCCACTTAATCACCACTAGACCCCTGGCCCTTCTATCCTCTTTGTTTTACTGTGTCCTACCTGTTTTTATTACTTTCATTGCTTTACTGTGTTTTATTGTGTGTGTGTGTGTGTGTGTGTGTGTGTGTGTGTGTGTGTGTGTGTGTGTGTGTGTGTGTGTGTGTGTGTGTGTGTGTGTGTGTGTGTGTGTGTGTGTGTGTGTGTGTGTGTGTGTGTGTGTGTGTGTGTGTGTGTGTGTGTGTGTGTGTGAGTGCCTGTGTGTGTGCATGTGTATGCATCTGTGTGTGTGTGCATGCTTGTTAGTGGGAGCACGGCGGTTGTTCTATTTACCAATGGGCCTACTTCCCTGTTGTTGGTATTAATATTCTGTGCTTGTTTGCTGTCTCTGTATCTCTTTCTCCCTCTCTCTTTCTCCCTCTCTCTCGTTCTCCCTCTCTCTCTCAGTCTTATCAAATTTCGCCGTTCTGCAGATGTTAAAGGTTCGGAGTCTGTCCTCTTGGTCTGGGGGGGGGGTCTCACCTGCTGTTATAGTGGGAGAAGTAAAAGCATGCTGACCCAGATTCCTCCTGTGAGTTCAGGGAAGACACACCCTGTCAAAGAATCAGCACATGTGGGCCTGATGGAATGACTTGTCCATCTTTTATAGCCTTGACATTTGGATTAGTGAGACCTTTAGGACGATTTGCCCACCGGCGCGACACGGCACTTTGAGAGCATCTACCGGCTCGGATCTGCATTTTTTATAAAACATATAATATATATAATTAATATATTACATGCCGATATGTCAGGTGTGCGACTTTGTACATGCGAGTGTCAGATTACCACCCCTGACTCCCGAGGCTCTGGAACTGTCAATCATTCGCCGTTTGCAAAAATTATTGGACAAGGTTGTAGCCAATGTAGCTTTCCAATGATACCCCACTTGGGGTTGTGCGAATCAGGTATCTAGGTGGAAATCTACGAGCGAAAACAGGAAGTGAAAAATACACGGAATGCATTGCCGTCAACGAGGAAATGGATTACTGGAGAACTTTTCTTTTTACACAGTTTACCAAAATTGCTCTTAATCACCCATTTCTGAACGGATTTTTATGGAATTTAGACCTGTACTACATAAGACTTCAGACTATGGACCCACAGTGTTTTTCAGCTTATATATATATATTTTGGATATTATCTTTATGGATATTGCAACTACTACAGAAAAACGTGAGTACACAAGTACAAGTTCAGCCCTATGTTACTCCATTTCATTAGCACTAAAAGTCATTTTCCTTATTGTGTAAGAAACTTCAGAATGTTATCTTTCAAAAGAGACCAGGCTTATGCATGTGCTATAAGTATAAAGTATAAAGATAAGCTTTGCAAAAAAAGTATGCAGTCCTCAAGTTCAAGTTAAAAAAAATTGACGCTTTTCTGGGCGCATGTTAAGTGGCTAATTAGTCAACATATTCAAAGCAAGCCCTATACAACTCTTGATAAGCTTGTTCTAGTAATGATCCACAGAGGATTTAGTAGAAATCAGACCTACGGTTTAACCTCTTAACCCTTTCCCCACCAATAACATCGTACAACGGGTTCGTACAAGCGAATTCTGCCAATAACGGCGTACGACGTGATTCTGATCATAATTTAATATTTTCGCCATGGTATTCATATTTCACTCACGGAGCCTTGTCGGATGCTGTGTGAGCCAGCACAACTGGAAGTGGATCTCTTGTGATCCCGGTGCGTCTCCCTATTCCGTCCGGCCACTCGTTTATCGTCGCGGGACTCAATACACACACCGTGGATATGGATCTTTGCCATAACTCAATAATCTACATGATTTGGGCGTGTATTAGTAATATACAAACCGGAAATGGATATAAGCATGGCAGAGAATGGGTTAAGCCCGGAGCCCTATTTTCTGAAAATCCGCCTAAAATACATACCTAAGTAAATGGAATATTGCTTCACTTCTACAAGGTCCATTATATAGGGGGGCGGGTCACGTGGGGGTCGCGGCCAATCAGAGGAACCCGGAAACCAAACTCTGTTGCGGAAAGTATACACGCTGCCGGGACGTGTAGCTTGCTAGCCGGCATGATGTGTGTGCAGTGCTTTGCCCCACAGGTCTGAGAAGAGGACCTGCACATTTTACTCGTTCCCCAAACTCTTTTGCATGGCCCGATTTAAAATGGTTCACGACAGTAGACATAATGCTAATGTTAGCAGGAGCCATATAGCCATATAGCCAGCCCAGTAGTACTATGACCCGGACGGGCATAAGGCATATGTTGCCCCGAGTGACGTCACGGCCGTGCTAGCGTCTGATAAGCTTTTTTGATTCGCGCGTGCATGTTATTCGTGCATGGACCTTTTTAACCCTTTCTGAGTGGCATTTCTGGCGTCAAATGGAAAAAAATAAATAATGAAATTAGATACCAATGATGTAAACTACCCATAATTGAAGAGTAGGGTTTAACCTGCAAGTTGGGCTTTAACCGAGGCCACCGGGGACGAGCGTGGCAGAGAATGGGTTAAGCCCGGAGCCCTATTTTCTGAAAATCCGCCTAAAATACATACGTAAATGGAATATTGCTTCACTTCTACAAGGTCCATTTGCGTATTCTTGGTATCCAGGGACATCTATGGACCTCAGTGAATGCATTGCCCGTGTCCGAAATATTGTGTCTATTACTAGGCTTGCTTAAATTGTGATGCAACAAAGGAGAATATGAATTATGATGTTTCTTTGCATCTTTGACAATGAATAACACCATGCTAAGAATTACCAGACACCTTCTTGAGATCATGTGTACAAAAAATCTAAGGAAATTAATAAAGGGAAGATGATTAAACAGAAGGTTTTGTAGATACAGTACTGAATTCTCTCATCCGGACCAATGCAATTTGAAATATTATTATAGAATATAGAATAGCAGGCTTATAAATTACCTTATTATAGCCAATTCGCACATTTATTTGTGCCAAATCTTATATTTCCAATGCCTGAGTTCAATTTGGATTTAGTATCACCAGGCGTGCATAAGAACAGATAATGAAATCTACTGTATGTAGAAAACTAACTTCAATATATACCAATAACGTTAAGTTTTGTGGTTTATTATCCTGAGTAATAACAGATATTAAAAAATATTCATACAGAAGTAATTTGCTTGCAACCCCATAGAGGCTTTTGGGAAGTGTCGTTCGGAAAAATTCCAACGCTCATCAAAAGCTCTCGGTGTCCTCTACAAAATGTCCGCATAAAAAACTACAATTACCGACGTTAACATTTTCCAAAATGGTCGACTTTCGCGAACTATACAACACTAAAACAAAAAGAAAAATCTATCTAATAACACTTTAACCCATTGGTAAACTAACATATTGATGATAATATACATTATAACTGCTGTTGTGACATGGTTATGATGTTTAAATACTTGAATACGTTTGAAAAATAAAACGCTACTTTTGTCAAACAGTCTGGAGAGATTGATTTATGACGTGATGTCATTTGCGGTCCGCCGATGGACCGCACGGGTGGAGAGATGTAAAAAACTTCCAAATTGCACAAAATCCAATATGGTGGACTTTATGGGTAATTGAGGCACATTTGTAGAGTGGGGATAGATCGATGTCTGTACCAAGTTTTGTATAAATCAAACTAGGAGTTATGACCTTTCAAAGTAAATTTTTTTTACCTTTAATTATAATCAGTGATGGGAATAACGGCGTTATAAGTAACAGCGTTAGTTTTTTCAGTAACGAGTAATCTAACGGATTACTCTTCCAATCTTAATAACGCTGTTACCGTTACTGCCAAAAAATGTGGCGCGTTACTATGATTGAATCTGTTTTTTTCATCAGACAGATCTCTGCGCCGAGAAGCAATACTTTTTTTCCTTGGTTAGTGGACAGTGCGCGATTGGCTGAGGTTGAGTAAAATGTCATGGTAAGCCAATCAGAGGGTAGAGGTGGGCGGGTGTTTGAAAGCATCCAGGGTCTGACACACAGCGACAGTTCAGTCAGCGTGTCCGTGTTTTGATAGTTGGTTTGGCGATCCCAAATAATCCAAAACGAATCCAACGAACAACACAAGCGAGCAGTCAACGACAGGTCCATGAGCGTTTTTTGTTCGCTCTGGTGTTAGTTGTTGCAGCGCAGGGCACTACACAGTAGTGGAGGCTACAGCCTTATCAACAGTGCTGCACTTCCTGGTTTAATAGCACAGTCTTCATGTGCTCACTGCTCAGATATATATATATCTGTATGTCATGTATGTCTTAAATGTCATGATTAGATTAGTTTAGATGATTAGATTAGATTCTTATATCTGTATGTTGTGTATGTCATAAATGTCATGAATTGAAAATGGGGGACCCTGATGTAAACAAGACGAAAGTATTTATCTGGTCTGCATCCCCTTAACAATTGTGTGTATTGAGCTGTACTGTACTGTACCCATTCTGCAATCTGTTCATTAAAATGTTCAATCAATCAGTATATTTGTTATTTATTTTTGGTATAGTGCTTAACAAGCATAATTTAATGTTGCCCAGTTGTGGCCTGTTGAGGGGCAATACATCTATTGTGTTTGTATTTGTATGATCCACTATATAAACATAGTAATTATAATATCTACATACATGGCATTTGATTGGAGGCTAGTCTCACTTTGTCCCACAGCAACATAGTTTAGATTTGTGTATGTTGTTTATGTAAAAAATGTACTTGAAAGTAACACAATAGTTACTTTCTGAAGTAACTAGTTACTTTTATAATTTGTAACTGAGTAAGTAATTTAGTTACTTTTTGGAAGAAGTAACTAGTAACTGTAACTAGTTACTTTTTAAAAGTAACTTGCCCAACACTGATTATAATGCTACCCATAAAGCCAATTTGGGTAATATTCCAGGAGTCCCTGGCCTGCTGTCAGCCTATGTGTCAAATTTCAGAGATTAGCTCCAGACAGACCCACATGACCCCATCTCCCGCCCTGGCCTGTGGGATATACTGTATAGCAACCACTGTAATCTCCTTTTAGTAGTGCTTCTAGGGTGGAGGTGGTGGGATTTGTTCAGGTTCATGTAATGCTGAATGAATTGTCTTTAAACCAGAGGAATATAGTCTGAATTCTTAGATTGTAGCTAGTTTAAGGTATTCCCCTTCGATGCAGTTATCATCAGTATTGTCTTCCCTCTATTATCTCCTTGCAACAGCACATTTACTGTACTTACAATCCCTCTCATGTGACAAACAGGCCTCTTCATCACATCCTAGCAAATCACAACCTATAAAGCTCTCTCATTATGTCTTATTGCACAAGCCCACCTGGGTTTCCTTTTCTCATTATTCCTGTTTTGTAAAATGCTGAAACTATGAAAATGGCTCATCTTGAGTGGCTGTAATTGATTCAAAATCCATGAAGTTTAAAAATACCCTAGCAGTTCTCTCCACAGCGCCAGCAGAATACAATGTCCCAGAGGCAATATACTGTATGCAGGCATGTTGTCTAATCTACTATTTATGAACAGTCATGTCATATTTATTGCATGTCTATTTTTGAAACATACTGCACGTGTGTGTGTGTGTGTGTGTGTGTGTGTGTGTGTGTGTGTGTGTGTGTGTGTGTGTGTGTGTGTGTGTGTGTGTGTGTGTGTGTGTGTGTGTGTGTGTGTGTGTGCGTGCGTGCGTGCGTGCGTGCGTGCGTGCGTGCGTGCGTGCGTGCATGTCCACATGGTCTGTTAGTCTATAGACTGCAAATTGGAATTATGCACTTTTCAAATCCGCAAACAAGCCTTAACTCTTAATTTAGATATTAATTAGTTTCCCTGTAACTTGGCAAAGCCCTGTGATTTCCCTCGACACCAGCCATGTTTACTATTGGAGCTGCTGTGCTCTACTGCACTACAGGAAGACGGGGAAGATGTAAGACTCAATAACAAGGTTGAAGCAAGTTCATGTTAGCTGAAACAAAACACTACAAGACGGTGTCATGGACATACCAAGTTATTCTGTCAACCTTGGACGCAGCCTGAGGTCGCAGTTATGTCTAGCTAGATCTCCTGTGTTCCATACACTGTGCAACTCTGGGGGGGAGGGGGTATCTCGGTATTATAGAGTGATATGACATGTCTTTTATACAGATTTCACTGTGACCTCTGTGAAATAACCACTCACTGACAGAGATTCCTTATATTACTTTAAACCCTTGTGTTGAGTTGTTACTCACATCAACATTATTGGGATTTTAAAACAATGAAGCCTTATCATAACAAACACCATAACAGGTGTTAACAATACTTTAACAGAGATTCCTTACCTTACTTAACCCTTGTGTGGATTTGTTACTCACATCAACATTATTGGGATTTTAAAACAATGAAGCCATAACATAACAAACACCATAACAGGGCCCCATTCCCCGTACCTGGTTCAACTAAGTCGATCAAAAGTCCCATTAGCCAGCTTAAATTAACCCGATGATTGAAGTCAGGCTATCTTGGTTTCTAGAAGGCTGATTCTGTCTCGTTAATTCAAACCAGACTTCAGTAATCAGGATAATTGCGCATGGCCATTTTACCTGAAAAGGGGGAGGTGTCGATCCCAGAAAACCATGATTTTCTAACGGCATTGATTGATTGATTGATTGATTGAAAACTGTATTAACAGATTGTAGAATATATCGCTGACAAGTTAAATGCATATCTATAGGCAAATTGTAAATCCCTCATTACCCCAATCAATCACATTATATTTATTTAAATGTGCTAAGAGCGAGATGCTCAGCCAGTACTCATATAACTAGGTTATAGGATAACCTTTCGTTATATAGCATTACTGGCAATCGCGTCTTGCTCTTCGCCATAATGAGATATGGGGCAGAGCAGACATGTGGCCCGACAAGTGTACCCCCTGAGGACCCGCAAGCCCTACTACCAGGGGGGAGGGGAGTCCCGTCCACCCGCCCGTCCTAGTGAAGGGGGGGCGGCAGTCAACTCCACCAAAGTGCGAAAAAGAGGGAACCAGAGACCCCTAAAAATGCACAGTACAGGCGGGACCACGTGTGACACATCACCCCGTGGCACACACCCACACACCCCTGCTAACCCACCGAGAGGCGGGACGCAGGGGAGGTCCCAGACCTCAGATCCGCCTGGGAGACAGAACCCCCAGTCATGTCCATGAGGTAAAACTTAACGAAGGGACCCGGGGAGGACCAGGAGGCCGCAGCACAGATGTCCTCCACCGAGGCCCCCCCTAACAAGGCGGCAGAGGCCGCCACTCCACGAGTGGAGTGTGCCCTGACACCCCCAGGGGGGGCCTGTCCAGCCAACGTGTAGCAAAGGGCAATGCCCTTGCACAACCAATGTGACAGGCGCTGCTTGGACAGTGCCTTACCAGCACAAGGGCCACCGTAACAAACAAAGTTGATCGGTAGCCCTGAGATCCAGAGTCCGACTGAGGTAAACCCCCAAAGCACGGACAGGACACGACAGATGAAGGCTCGCCTCTAACCTAGCGTGAGGAGGCGGATGAAACGCTTGAATCACAATATCCCTGGAGCGAAAAGAGCTCCGGATATTCTTTGGCACAAAGACTGGATTAGGCCTCAGAGTCGCACCGCTATCGGCACAAATAGACAAGCACTCAGGCCGCACCAAGAGAGCACACAGCTCACCCACGCGCTTAGCGGAGGAGATGGCCAGTAGGAACGCAGTCTTGAAAGACAGCTGCTCCAACGACGCCTGCTCAACAGGCTCAAACGGGGCCTCAGACAACCGGCCGAGGACCAGTTGGAGGTCCCACTCGGAGACAGAGAACGTTCCACCGGCTTGAGACGCCGAGCGCCAAGCAGGAACGTCCCACGAGAGGGTGGCTGAACAACGTTCCGCCCCCACACTCGACCATACGCCACTCCCCAGCGTAAACCATGGCAGAGGACGGAGCGCGCGCGTACCGGATAGCGTTAACCACAGAATAGTCAAGACGCATCCCCACCAGATTCACACTGTCAGCATCCAAGCCTAGAAGCTGCCCCAGAACAGGAAGGCAGAACAGAGTTCCGTGTGCCTGAGAGAGGGCGTGCGGTGACCACGGAACAGGCCACGGCGGGGCCACACAGAGCTGAATCAGGGCCGGGGACCACACAGCTGAGCCCCGGCCCGGCACGACCAGGACCAAGTCCCACGCTCCCGACGTACCCGCCCCAACAGCTGAGCTATCAGGTGTAAGGGGGGGAAAGCGTACAGAATCCCGGACGGCCACGGAATCGGTCCCAGACCTGCCCGACTATGTCTGGACGTAATCCCCACGCGTCAGGGTGAGGACCGCCCCGCGACATCACACCTGCACCCACATTCACCCTGCCGGGGATGTGCAGAGCCCTCAGGCAGAGCAGATGGAGAACGCCCATAGCCAGAGCCCGACCGCCGCCCGGTGCAGACGGGGGTAGCTCACTCCACCCTGTCTGACAATATACGATGCTGACGTCGTGTTGTCCGTCCTGACCAAAATATGCTTGCCCACCACAAGGTGGTCGAGCCGTTTGAGGACCAGAAGGACCGCCTTCAATCCCAACACATTGAATGTAGCGCAGACCGGGCAGCATGGCAGCTGCCCCTTACTGCGTTGGTCCGACATGTCCCCCCCCCATTCCATGAGGGAGGCGTCGGTGAAGACCGTGACGTGTGACAGCCTGCTGCCCAAGGGGACCCCGCAGGTGAGGGCACCAGACCCTCCCCAGAAGACGAGGTCCCCTAGTACTGACATGGGAACATTCAGCCGCTTCCATATGTCTCAAACCGGGTCCATTTCCATACTGGAAAAAACCACCTCTGCATCCTCCCCATGAAGAGGAGGCCAAGAGGGACCCCAGCAGCAGGCGCATCACGGACAGCGCCGTAACCGTCCTAGGACGGAACCTCCCAAGCGCGCCGAGAACCAATCACTCGCGCCGCTCCGAGAGGGATGCCCATATAGACCTTGAGCTTAGAAAAAGCCCAAGTACTCCACCCGTTGACTGGGAAGCCTCTGGTACTCGTACGCTAAGCCCTGCAAAGGAAGCGTAGGTAAGCCCTAGGATGGAAGATCGGGATGCGAATACGTCTATGGAGGAGAACCAGGCCCCCACCTGACAGCGTCTAACAGGTGGGAGATGGTCAAAATTCTGAACCTACCATGGGACAGGTCCAGTATGGGTCTGACACCCCCCCCCCCCGATTTCTCTGGTACCAGAGAATACCGGGAGGAAACGCCACGCATCACGTCCTCCTTTGGGACGATGGCTTGCTTTGCCCACAGAGATTGGATCTCGTCGGCCAGAGCTGTCACTGCTGTTGACCCCGACAATAGGGTCTGTACCAAACCTGAAAACGGGTGGGGTTGTGTAAACACAAGCCCCCGCCTCAGCGTTCTCTCCATCCACCTCGACATATGGCACTGCAGTAGCCATATGTGATGATAATCCCAAGCGCACCCGCCGCCACTTGGCGCTGGTCCGCCAGAAACCGTAGATAGGCGGCCCGGTCCCACCCACTGTGCGTTGCCAACCCTGGACTCGCCAACCGCGTGAGCAGGGCGTCTCGTGGAGCTGGGATACCGCACCCCAACACTACCAACGAGGCAATCACACCCAAGGGGGGGCCCCGACAGAAAGAGCCGGTTTGAAGCTGACATCACACTGGGTGACAAAAGCTCCCCCACTGAACACCTCCCCGGCATGGATTGCTGAGGAACTGTTCTACAGCTGGACATGCAAGACGTGAGGTCCCCACACTGCCCGATAGGGTGGGTTCCTACACACCGTAGCCCTGCAGTGATATTACTACCACCCAAATCACGCGCACCTGCCAGACCACCGCCGGTCTTCCGGCCGTGGGAGGCACTAACGTGATACCCGGCCTGGCGAGGGCGGGGCTGGGGGAACTCGCTCTGCGACCCCAAGGGCCTCGAGCTCCCCCGCTGACAACCTTTGTTGTTGACAGACACAACACCAGGCTCACCAAACACAGACGCAGAACGTGTGGCGTGGGAGCCGCTTGACAGCACAACATTTTCACGGACAGACCCAGGCCTAGCCAGCAACTGGGTGTCAGCCCCTGTCCCCATGAGAAGCGAAACGTGGGGCCGCTTGCGCTTCATTGAAGGCACGCGGCCCGCAGCCAAAGGAAACAAATCAGAGCCCTTATCCCGCTGGTGTTGGGGGGGGAGTGACCGAAGAGCGAGCTAGACACAGCTAGACGGCGACGGTTTTTTAGGGCGTGCTCATCTAATGTAGCCGATCCCTCGGCCGCCAAGGCTGTCGGCCTTGCGATCACCTGTTTTCTTTGTGTCCAGGGTACCTCAGGCGGGAAAAACATGGCCGCTGGTTGAGGGCCTCGCCACAGCCGCTGGCGAGGCCGCGCCCTCACCTCTGGCTGCGTGGTGTGAGGCGGTGTGGGGCCTAGGTCAAATACCGCCCACGCTCCTGTGGAAAGACCAAAGTCCCTCTGCAGAGAGGGGAGCCCTGAGGAGTGAAAAAACGTCTCTCCCCCTCAAGGGGAGACTGACCCAACCAAGATGTCTGTAAACAAGCGTTGACAGCATCCTAGCCCTCCCTGCGGTTATAGCTTGCGGCTAGGTCAAAGCTAATAACCTCAAAACCTTGCGCGATGTTTCGACGTCGGCTGGCCCTAAGGCCCCGCCACCCGACACCATTTTTTACAGAAAAAACAGCAATTCGAACAATGTTACTTGTTGTGAAGGGCCAGATTAAACCGAATATATATATTTATTTATATATATATATTTAATTGTATTTGTATATTCTCTAATATTCCCTGATATCCCTTGTATATTCCTTGTACAATATGCATTGAATATCCATTCTAGCCTACTGAACATCCCATAATAGTCTCCATTCTACTATTGGTCGAGACCTTGGTGCCAGGCTGCCATACCCCTCAGACCCAGTTCAAACGTACCGCTCAACATGTACGAACAAGTCCTAGTTCCGCGTAGGAATCTGGCTACCGCACCACTAATGGGACTATTTGTTCATAGTGCGTATATATACTGCGCTACTAAAGTAGGACTTCCTTTTCAGTCCAGTTTCTTACCCTCCAATAGAGTCACAGACGTAAAGCCTCCCCGCGACGCCACGTGTGGGAGTAAGGCCAAGTTCGCCTACCATCGGTATTGAGACATCGTGTATACTAATATTTGAATAGTCATATTTGGCACTATATCGTCAAGTTGGACATAGTCTATTAAGCTAATAATAGTCTGTTAATATATAGTGCTTCGTGCGGTGAGAATACTACCATAGTCAGTACCCCATCGTTTCGGGCAGAGAACTGGCTGCTTATCCAGGGTGGTTGACCCCACGTGAAGCTGCACCCGAGGAGCCCCAGAGCCGACGAGCGAGTGGACCTGTATACCGGATTATTCTACCGACGACAGCCCGCCTTCCCAGGCACGGATTATGCTTTGTGTACAGTGATTATTCCATGGATAAAGACCCCCGACACTGCCGTGTGTTGGAACCCCCCCCCCCCCTGGAGAGGACGCAAGGTGAGGAGACGCTCTGCAAGACGAGGTCGCTTCACGTCTCTCCCCCGTGGACCGGAGGACGCCGGCCCACAAAGAGTCCATCTGCTTTCATCTGTGGTCCAAGGATCGCCGGCGCATTGAACGGCACTACAGTGGGTTCACCTGGGATACCCTTGGCCGGATGAGGCAGCCGGATTCTACCCCCCCCCCCTTCCTACTCCTGTCGGCTTACAAGCGACCGGATTAACCCCCCCTAGTGTATCCAGTATATAATCATTAAAGTATCATTGCTGTTATTCCTTAAACTATTCCAGGTCGTATATGTACCACCTGCGCCTTCAGAGATTGGACATTCTCTATTGATATACCGACGAATACTCTTGCCATAAAAGTGCATACTAATTCCCATTCATAAATGTGATTGATTTGATTAAGTGCTTGCTCTACACACCATCGCTGTGTAGAAATAAAGACCTATTTCTAATTCGTACATTTGTGTTGGATCCGTTTCATCTACGTGACAGTGTTCATCATAATATATTTATGCCGTGTACTGGGTGGCCGAATATTAAGTACAAAGGTAGTGGTAGTAAGTATCATATCTAGTAATACAGTCAGGGAATTGTACCCCTCAGTTACAATTGGTCCTTCGAGCCGGAGGGTAATTAGTGTAATATTAATATAGTGTTATTAATATTGAAATGGCCTATGATGAACACTCCACGAAACGATCCTCCTAACCAACGCCCGCAGCGCGAACGACGGCTCCCTCAGTACTTAGAGGCTTACGCTGTCAGTCAACAACCTAGTCTTCTACTAACAGTAAACGCGGTAAAACTAGAAAGTAAAAGTATGTCTAACCCCAACGCCCAGACTACCCCGACCATAGAGGCCCCTACGGGTTCTAATGTAACTGACCAAGTTCACGGTGGGGACCAGTGGGAACCAGACATGACTTCACACCCCGCCAGTACTGAAGAAGTAGTCCCCGATGAGTCCCGGGAGGAATACAACGCTACCGAGACAGAACTCGGCACGGAAGAAGACGGGGAGAGCACCGTGGAGATATAGCTCCAAGGCTCCGCAAGGAGTACCCCGAGGGAAGGCTCCCCTATACAACCGCCTTCCCCCAGCGAGGCAGAGAGGACCCTACAGCAGGCCTTCCTCATCAGCCTGAACGCCGCTGCTGAACGCGACCGACTGCAGATCCAGCAGCGGAGCGAAGAAGAGCATATACGTCTAGAAATAAGACGCATTCAGAGGGAAGAGAATGTGGCCCGAGACCGAGCAGACAGCCAGCGAGCAGCTGCTGGTGCTCTACGGGACGCAGAGCGTGACAGACAGCAAGCGCAACTAATAGAACAGCTGATCAGACGGACAACACCCTCTCCCTCCGCCAGAGGCTCCAGGAACTCGTCTAGACACACCTCCAGGGCGGCATCCCCTAGCCGAGTAAACAACCCTGAACTTGACCAACAGACGAGGTCTATACCCCCCACAGACCACCTCCCCCCACCGGTCCAAGCGAGACCTAGCAACCGGGAAGGAGCAGCATATCCTGTGGAGAGGCTGAACCAGAGACTACAAGCACTGGATGACCTAACTGAAGACGAAGAGGAAGAGGAGGAGAACCACGCCCGACGACAGCACAGTACTCTACCGGACCAGGAGGTCCGGTACAGCCCAGGCTATACTCCCGCGGAGCTGCGCTACAGACCCCCGACTCTATACACGGGTGAGCACGACGCACGACCCGCACCGAGGAACAGCACCTGGACAAGCGGGCCATGGTACACTGCCGGTACCAGCCCATACCAAGGAGCGGGAGGAGACTCGCCTAGGAGGCCTCTCCCCCAACGCTCGCCGATGTATCCACAGTCAGCGTCATACATTGGCACGCCTATGGTACCCGACTTCACCCAAGAGAACCGGGCCCAGTATACAGAACTCCGCATGTGTCTGGAGACCATGTTGGTGGATGTATTGGATGAACGCCATAAATACGCCATCCTACTGAAGCACTTAAAGGTACCCCGCGCACATAATATAGCGCTCGCCTACGCGACTTCCACCACCCCATACACAGCAGCGCTGGTAGCATTGGACCAGAGGTATGGGCGCATATGGGATTACGTGATCCAGGAGATCCGACACATCGACCGCTTACCCCCAGCAATAGACAATCGAGCACTGGACGACCTGTCCATCAGAGTGCAGTCCCTGGTAGGGATGTTGGGAGCGCAGAGAGAGAAGGGGAGGCATGAACTTTACGCCAACTCAAATGTGGAAAGGATCTTGGAGAAGCTGCCGCCCGCTCGACAGGAGCGTTTTAGGCGACAGAGAGATCACCGAGACCCGAATGGCCCCGAACCGAACCTCCTCGATCTAGCAGACTTCCTGGCGAGAGAAGTCAGCAGCCTACGGCTAGATACATTCGGACGGAGCACCCCTGGCTCCAGAGAAGGAACCAGACGACTAAATGATGGAAAAAGATCGGTGACTGTGATGCACCAATCGGAGTCAGTACCGAGCAGCAGGAGCCACAGTACCCCCTCCAGAACGAAGAAGTGGAAGATAGTGTGCCCCTACTGTGAGAAAGAACACTGGCTAGCGCAATGTGACTCCTTCCCCAAGCTGAACGCGGAGGAAGCAAGTCAATGGATAAAGTCCAACAAGCGCTGTTTCCGCTGTGCGCGCTCACACATGGCAGCCGAATGCCGCTTAAAGAAAAGGTGCACCAAGTGCGATGGAGCCCATCTGGACATACTTCACGACAGTAACAGACGGCGCCCTTCACCCGCACCATCCAGCAGCAAAGCGAGCGTCATGTACATCGATCCCGCCAGCAGCAGTGGAGCCCGAGTACTCCTAAAAGTAGTGCGTGTGACACTAAGCTACCAGAATAAAGTCCTGGACACTTACGCCGTCCTCGATGACGGGTCAGAGAAGACCCTTCTGCTCGCCTCCGCTGCGGCCCAGCTAGGGCTGCGGGGAAGCGAAACCCAAATGACAATTCGGACAATAAGACGAGATTTGAAGACGATAAAGGGCGAGAATGTCTCATTCTCTATCGCAGCAAGCGGCCAGCCTGAGCGACGGTACCAGATTACAGACGCTTTCACCAGCCAAGAAATAGGACTGTCGCGGTACACATACCCCGTCGTCAAGCTGATGGAGAAATATGCACATCTGCGCAAGTTACCGATCCCGCTCATAGACAATGCTATGCCGACCCTGTTGATAGGCTCCGACCATGCAGACCTCATTGTCCCGATAGACCGGGTTCATACCGGACCCCGAGGCTGTCCTGCAGCAGTCGAGACCCGTTTGGGATGGACTCTCCAAGGCCCGCTCGCCAAATCTCTCAACCGAAGTACAGCCACTAGATGTCTCCACTCCCGAGTCACGGAGGGAGAAACCGCACTCCTGCAACACGTAGAGCGGTTATGGACCTTGGAACAAATGCCCTTTAAGAACGGAAAGAAAGACATTCGCTCTAAAGATGACATTTACGCCATTCACCTCCTCGAGACAGGGACCAAGAGAGTCCCGGTCAACGGCGTGTTGAGATACGCCACGCCACTCCTGCGGCGAGAAGGAATGCCTACTTTCCACGCCAAGACAGACGCCACAGAACGGTACCTGCTGAACACGGAGCGGCGCTTAGCCAAGAACCCCGCCCAAGAGAGTGTATACCGCGCTGAGATTGAGAAGCTCATCACAGCGGGACACGTCACAAAGATGGACATTAAAGAGGCTGACCAGACCACTGAATCGTGGTACGCGCCTCACCACAAGGTCCATCACAACGGTAAAGACCGCATAGTATTTAACTGCAGCTACCAGATCGGATCCCAAAATCTGAATAAAGAGTTACTGCCCGGTCCCACACTCGGCCCCTCCCTACTCGGCGTTCTACTCCGCTTCCGCCAGGAAAAGGTGGCCATCAGCGGGGACATTAAAGGAATGTTCCTGCAGGTGAGATTAGTAGAGGAGGACAAGCCCCTGTTACGGTTCCTATGGAGAGAGAAGCCAGGAGATGAGCACCCAGCCATCTACCAATGGGAAGTCCTCCCCTTCGGAACGACGTGCAGCCCCTGCTGTGCTACATTTGCACTACAGAAACATGTAGCAGAGGACCCAGCAGCGGACGAAGAGGTCCGACACAGCGTAAAGAACAGCTTCTACGTAGACAACTGTCTACAAAGCCTTTCAACCCAGGAAGAAGCCGAGGCTCTCCTGATTAAACTCCGCGCCTCATTGATCAAAGGCGGCTTTGATCTCAGGCAGTGGGCCAGCAGCGATCCGCAAGTACTGCGCAGCCTCTCCTCCGAGGACAAGGCAGCCAGCAGCGAGACCTGGATGGCTACAATCCCGGGAGAAGCCCAGGAGATGACCCTGGGATTGGTGTGGCGATTCAAAACAGATTCGCTTCACTACAGACACAAGCCCCTGACTACGGAGCAGGGCAGGCCGGCGGCGGCGCCGACCACCAGACGGAGTGTGTACACAACACTCGCCCGACAATATGACCCGCTAGGATGTATTCTACCGTACACCACCAGGGCAAAAATGATTGCACGAGCATTGTGGGACAAGGACCAGGGCTGGGACGACCCCATTCCCGCACACCTTGCATCCACCTGGAGAGAGTGGGAGATGGAGCTCCACTCACTCCCAGGCGTTAATATGCGCCGAAGCTACTTCCCACCCACGGTGAGGCCAGAGACATGTAAAATGGACTTACACGTCTTCAGTGACGCCTCAGAGGTCGCATACGGATCAGTAGCCTACTTGCGGGCCCAAGAAAGGGGGGGAGAGATCTACACAGCATTTGTCCTCGCCCGCTCGAGAATAGCCCCACGCAAGCAACAATCTATCCCACGCCTAGAGCTCTGCGCAGCCCTAGCCGGAGCGCACCTAGCCACGCTCATCCAACGTGAGCTCACCATACCGGTGTCTAGAACAATCCTGTGGTCAGATTCCACGACAGTACTCGCCTGGATCAAATCGGACTCATGCAAGTACAAAGTCTTCGTGGGAGTCAGAGTCACCGAGATTCAAGACTTAACCGAAGAGTTAACCGGAGAAACAGAGTGGCGCTACGTTGATACAAAACAGAACCCAGCTGACGTCATCACCCGGGGGATGCCCCTGGATGACCTCACCCGTCACAATGCTTACAGTGACGGCCCAGCATTCCTAAAGCTCCCGGAAGGAGAGTGGCCCACGCCTATCCCGAGGGAAGCCAGTCAGGAGGAGGCTGAGAATAAGAAGCCTGTGTTCTGTGGATTGAGCACTGTTATCTCCGCAGACCCCAACACACTCCTGATGGGGCGGCTAGATCCTGCGTTACCCCAGACAATGTACCGGCCTGAAGAAGCGAACGGCCGACGAATGTGGAGGTACAGCCAAGTATTAGCCGACAAGTTTTGGAGCAGTTTCCTACTGCACTACCTACCGTCTCTACAGACCCGCCAGAAGTGGGTAAAGGAGAGAGACAATTTGACAGAAGGAACAGTCGTCATGATTATTGATCAATCACTGCCCAGAGCTATGTGGCCGGCCGGCCGCGTAAGCAAAGTGATCACCGGTGCCGACGGCACGGTCCGAGCAGCTGAAGTGCTCGTCCAGGGTCGCACTTACACCCGTCCCGTGGCGAGGCTCATAGAACTGCCCCGACTCCCAGACACAATCGATGATGACCATGACCCTATAACCCTATGACTTTGTGAAGTTGACTGACCCCTACAGCAAACCCTTATGTGTAAATAGACAACGCGATTAATCTGTCTCTGTTTAACTGATTAGGTCTGGGACCAATCAGGGGGTGGCTGTTGTGAAGGGCCAGATTAAACCGAATATATATATTTATTTATATATATATATTTAATTGTATTTGTATATTCTCTAATATTCCCTGATATCCCTTGTATATTCCTTGTACAATATGCATTGAATATCCATTCTAGCCTACTGAACATCCCATAATAGTCTCCATTCTACTATTGGTCGAGACCTTGGTGCCAGGCTGCCATACCCCTCAGACCCAGTTCAAACATACCGCTCAACATGTACGAACAAGTCCTAGTTCCGCGTAGGAATCTGGCTACCGCACCACTAATGGGACTATTTGTTCATAGTGCGTATATATACTGCGCTACTAAAGTAGGACTTCCTTTTCAGTCCAGTTTCTTACCCTCCAATAGAGTCACAGACGTAAAGCCTCCCCGCGACGCCACGTGTGGGAGTAAGGCCAAGTTCGCCTACCATCGGTATTGAGACATCGTGTATACTAATATTTGAATAGTCATATTTGGCACTATATCGTCGAGTTGGACGTAGTCTATTAAGCTAATAATAGTCTGTTAATATATAGTGCTTCGTGCGGTGAGAATACTACCGTAGTCAGTACCCCATCGTTTCGGGCAGAGAACTGGCTGCTTATCCAGGGTGGTTGACCCCACGTGAAGCTGCACCCGAGGAGCCCCAGAGCCGACGAGCGAGTGGACCTGTATACCGGATTATTCTACCGACGACAGCCTGCCTTCCCAGGCACGGATTATGCTTTGTGTACAGTGATTATTCCATGGATAAAGACCCCCGACACTGCCGTGTGTTGGAACCCCCCCCCCCCCTGGAGAGGACGCAAGGTGAGGAGACGCTCTGCAAGACGAGGTCGCTTCACGTCTCTCCCCCGTGGACCGGAGGACGCCGGCCCACAAAGAGTCCATCTGCTTTCATCTGTGGTCCAAGGATCGCCGGCGCATTGAACGGCACTACAGTGGGTTCACCTGGGATACCCTTGGCCGGATGAGGCAGCCGGATTCTACCCCCCCCCCCCTTCCTACTCCTGTCGGCTTACAAGCGACCGGATTAACCCCCCCTAGTGTATCCAGTATATAATCATTAAAGTATCATTGCTGTTATTCCTTAAACTATTCCAGGTCGTATATGTACCACCTGCGCCTTCAGAGATTGGACATTCTCTATTGATATACCGACGAATACTCTTGCCATAAAAGTGCATACTAATTCCCATTCATAAATGTGATTGATTTGATTAAGTGCTTGCTCTACACACCATCGCTGTGTAGAAATAAAGACCTATTTCTAATTCGTACATTTGTGTTGGATCCGTTTCATCTACGTGACAGTGTTCATCATAATATATTTATGCCGTGTACTGGGTGGCCGAATATTAAGTACAAAGGTAGTGGTAGTAAGTATCATATCTAGTAATACAGTCAGGGAATTGTACCCCTCAGTTACATTACTAGTCGCTGCTAATTCTATACCGTGGCGGTATAGGCTTAACAGCCCACCAGCCACCTGCCGGGCCGACTCGCCTCATGGCGTCGGCCGGGCGGGACACCGTTCCACCATGTCAGAGGCAAAGGACTGATGCCACCTGCTTCACAAGCATGGAGCACCAGTGGTGGCTGCAACAAAAAAACGACTACTAGTGAAAGCACTGCTTCACTAGTAGGAATGCAGCAACCTCCACTGTGGTGTGCACCCATGAAGGGGTAAATGAATAAATGAATGAAAACTACACTAACACACTGCAGAATGGGCTAGCCCATACACACAATGTTAAGGGGATGCAGACCAGAGAAACACCAGTCCCGCACACAATTCATAGATTCACAAAGAGCACACCAGGGCCCTATTCCCTGTACCTGGTTCAACTAAGTCGATCAAGAGTCCCATTATCCAGCTTCAGTTAACCCGATGTTTGAAGCCGGGATTTTCATGTTCCTCGAAGGTGGATTCAGTCTCGTTAACTAGAACCAGACTTGAGACCCAGGATAAGTGCGCGCGGCCGCTTCAGTTGAAAAGCCATCACGTATCGATAGCAGAGATCCTGATCTTTTAACGGCATTGATTGATTAATTGATTTAAAACTTTATTAACAGATTGCATTACGGCTCAATCGCCTCGCCGACAAGTTAAATGCGTTATCTATAGGCTAATTTTAAGTCCCTCATTACCCCAATCAATCAGATTATATTTCTTTAAACTTGCCTGCTGGCAGTAGGTTTATGGAATGGATAATCAAATGAGATCTTGCTAGCGAAAATAATTAGTTAAACTGTTATATGGAATAAGGACACGGCTCTCTTACCCATTGATTGATGTATGGTGGATCTTTTACTTATCTACACTGTGGTGTAACGGTGTCTGCTTTTGACTTTCACACAGGCGGCCCGGGTTCGAATCCCACTTCTCCTAGTCTTTTCCTTCTTTTTGCAATGTAGGAATAATTCAATTTGGTGCATGTTGAGAGCTATATAAAGAATGACATCATCAATGCATGTAGATTTATAATATTTTAACTTAAAACTAGGCTACTTCTGCGTATAATCATTAATATTATATTCCAAAAAATTATATTGGAAACACAGGGTTTCGAACACCGGTCGCCCGGTTGCCAGGATTGTGCACTACCGCTGCGCCACTGTGCCAGATGGGATAAATTCATTGTTTATACATTAATGAACGAGAGACCCGTGTTTAGAATATTCTTTATTTTGAATGAAGTTTTATCTCTTTATTCTCATTCATTAATGTGACGTCAACGGCTCATTCAATTTCTCAAATCCGTCAAACAGCGCATCTCATCAGTCATTTTAATCCCAGTTACAATATCACACAAAATCCACAATCCACGCATAGACACTTCAATTTTATGCTTGAATGAAACAAAATCCAGGCGCTCCTCTCCTTCCTCGCTCCTCATCCACAGCGGAGAATATGAAAGGAATCAGAGCCAAACGAGCGATAGGTTTCAATCATTAAGGATATCCCCGCGGGATTCACATTTGCAATGCTGCGCGTTGTTAAAATAACCACATAATGTGTACATCGCACCGAGCGAGCGCCACGGTATAATATAACGTGCATTATTTAGGACAAAGTGAATTTAGTATCAGCATTTTGGGTCTATTTTACATTTCAAAAGCCCCCTCTGGAAGAATGGAGCACAAAAACGTAATTCAGAATGGTATAATGCAGATCGTAGACTGTGGGAATAATTTCAGGAAACGGGCTGTCACTTCTTTGCGGGGGCGTGGCTATGGTTCATCCGGCTAACTTGAACTTAAACCCTGCTCTCGACCAGGCTCAAACTTTTTGATCTGTTGTCATGGTGATTTAGACAATCCAGCTTCGGGGAATGGGAAAGTCCGGCTTAAGTCAGACTTGACCGAAAGTTATCCGGCTAACTCAGTTATCCAGGTACGGGGAACGGGGCCCAGCCCTAGGCCTCAGCCCATCCACCCATGAAATGGTAAACAAGCCCCCGTCAAAACTCCCAACAGTAGACACCGATTGACCGTCAGCATGAATCGTTAAGAGGAGGGAAGACCTTTTAAAAAAGACAGCCCTCGGCGGGGAACAAGAACGGAGACCCAGCATTGTAGCATTAGCATTAGCCACGCGCACTAGGATAGCCGGGAAAACACCCAAAACAGAGTAATGACGACCATGTTTTCCCAAATATCCTGCCCCTCGCGCCAATACACAACTCGGCTGTCTCACGGGACAACAAGCAGTATCACAAATGCTAGCATTAATGCCTGGCAGCGCAGGCCCTACCTGTGCGCGACCTAGCCCAACAGCTAGCCGCCGTGCAACGTCCCTCGGTCCGCTGTCACGAGACGAGGAAACCCAGGACAGACCCGATGCGCTGTTAGGATGTGCCGAGAAGATTCCAGGGGCTGGCGAATCTCCGGCGAAAACCCAACATTGTTCAATTTCTCTCTGCATTTCATAACAACTAGTTCATGGAGTGCACTGCAGCATCCATGATGGAAACAAAAAAAAGAGGAAGGGGGAGTGTGACCATGTCCGGCGTCTTATAGGAGTACGCCGGGGCGTGGCCTGGTCAGGTGCATGGGTGCATTTGTTTTGTTCATGAGCACAGTAGGTGCTGGAGATAAGAGATATCTCATTATGGCGAAGAGCGAGACACGATTGCCAGTAATGCTATATAACTACACAAAATAACACAATAATCAAACAACCATAAAATGAATACATATAGCGCGTTTCATTTAGAAGAATAATGTTCAACTCACCTAATGAGATGGATGGGCATATGCTTGAAGCACAACAAGTCCAGTCTGGGTTTAATTTTGGAGACAGCGACTCGGAGATCATCCTCCACCAGTGGCGAATCCTCATGGAAGCCAACGGAAGCCAGGCCTCCCCATTATGAATTAATATGAATTAATATGAAATATGAAATATGAAGAAAAAAAATTTATATAGTTTACAATAATAATAAAAAATCATAATTTTTCATCTGTTATATATATATATTTTTTTTAATGTCTCCCTCTTCTCCTTCTCACTCACTCTAACACACTGTCAGACTCACTGCACTGTAAACCCGAATAAGTTTCCAGAACTTAAAAAAATTTAGGCCATACCATGCCTCAATTTTTTTAAGTTGATAAACTCAAATGTTTTCAGTTGGCTAAGACTTACAATTCTCAGTTAAGGCAACTCAAATATGGTCTGTTACTGTGACTTAAGGTTCTCAGTTAAGTCAAATCAAATATGGTCAGTTACTCTGACTTACAGTTCTCAAGTGGAGTCAACTCAAATATGTTCAGTTACTGTGACTTACAGTTCTCAGTTAAGGCAATTCAAATATATTCAGTTACTGTGACTTAAGGTTCTCAAGTGGTGTCAACTCAAATATGTTCAGTTACTGTGACTTACAGTTCTCAGTTAAGACAATTCAAATATATTCAGTTACTGTGACTTAAGGTTCTCAAGTGGTGTCAACTCAAATATGTTCAGTTACTGTGACTTACAGTTCTCAGTTAAGGCAATTAAAATATATTCAGTTACTGTGACTTAAGGTTCTCAAGTGGTGGCAACTCAAATATGTTCAGTTACTGTGACTTACAGTTCTCAGTTAAGGCAGTTCAAATATGTTCAGTTACTGTGACTTAAGGTTCTCAAGTGGTGTCAACTCAAATATGTTCAGTTACTGTGACTTACAGTTCTCAGTTAAGGCAATGCAAATATATTCAGTTACTGTGACTTAAGGTTCTCAAGTGGTGTCAACTCAAATATGTTCAGTTACTGTGACTTACAGTTCTCAGTTAAGGCAGTTCAAATATGTTCAGTTACTGTGACTTAAGGTTCTCAAGTGGTGTCAACTCAAATATGTTCAGTTACTGTGACTTACAGTTCTCAGTTAAGGCAGTTCAAATATGTTCAGTTACTGTGACTTAAGGTTCTAAAGTGGTGTCAACTCAAATATGTTCAGTTACTGTGACTTACAGTTCTCAGTTAAGGCAATTCAAATATATTCAGTTACTGTGACTTAAGGTTCTCAAGTGGTGTCAACTGAAATATGTTCAGTTACTGTGACTTACAGTTCTCAGTTAAGGCAGTTCAAATATGTTCAGTTACTGTGACTTAAGGTTCTCAAGTGAAGGCAACTCAAATATGTTCAGTTACTGTGACTTAAGGTTCAACCTTAAATCCATGTGATTAAGTTAACAGAACTCAACGACATTGAGGCCATCCCATGCCTCATTTCTTTTAAGTTAATCAACTAACATTTTTAAGTTAATCAACTCAAATATTTGCAGTTACTATAACTTAAGGTTCAGTTTTAAAATCCATGTGAAAAAGTTAACAGAAAAATAACTACACAAGCACATTATATCAACTTCAAACAACTCTTTTATTTTTTTCTATTCAAAGAGTATAAAAGAGTATACATATATAATCTGTAGGCAATGTACAATAACACTGTAAACACCGTACACTGTTTTTGGACTATATATGTTAACAATACCGACCAGGTATTAGTGCCTTGCAAAGTGCAGATATGAAGTTTTCCCCTTTTTTTGTATGCATTTAGGAGGTTTTGTTCTTCATCGAAACTATTTATCTTACAAAAACATTGTGTTACAACTTCAAACTCTTTATATTTATTTCTATTCAAAGAGTATACATCTATTTATCTTACAAACATTGTGTTGCCCTCTCCAACATTATGGCAATGTTAAAATTGAAAATATATATATATAGAAAATATATATAGAAAATAAATACATGCATGTTATAACATGTACATACAATGTAATGTATATTACACATTTAATCCCTCTGGTCACAATAGTGTAATAATGTTTGTTATAAGGCTCTGAAAATGTTACTGAATGATGTATCAATGTATTTCCAGCAAATATTGAAATAATAAAGGGTCTCAATATGTGCAGTGCACATGACCAGAGCCGTTTACATCCTGGCTGAATTACTCAAATTTGTATAGTGTGGTCATAGAATGAGCAAACATGTTGACGGCAACTATTGTGACCGTTGGGATAACACAGTGTATCTATGTACAGTACAGAATAAAATGTATAGATTATCTGAAAATTGTCAATCCGCTTGGCACATGTAAAATTCACAAATGTTGTGCTGTATATTGGGTCCTGCCAATGTGGAACCAAAATACCAATCCACATTACATGCTATACAGCTGGCAATACTGTTAATAGTGCACATGCCTAAATATGGAAATGCAGCTGCATGTATTTGCTCCATGATGTATCATGGAACAAGATGGTGTTTTCATTGAAAGAGTTAGTCAGAATGTCAGAGGCACCATCCGTCATTTAGAGCAGGCTAAGTTTGCAGAATGATAACTAGAACACTACAGTACTCTGTACTAAGAACACTATACAGTACACTAACTATACTGCCCTGTCAAGGCAGACCGCAGTAACTTCCAAACAGTGAAACTGAGAAAAATGGCTTTAAAGTTTTTTGACTTGCCATCCAAAATGTGTTATAGGTAGATAGATGATAGTACCCAGATTTAACATGTATTAATGAAGTAATCTTTAGGCATACAAAAATATGACGTAGTTATTTTAATTAACCCCAAAAAAGCAGATACTGCACTCTACTGCACGATTTCCTTAAATAATTATACAGGTAATGTACAGGCAAAGTGCAGTAACTTTAAATGCAATGTTGTTTTCCCTCCAGCTTTCATAACTTCACCTAGCCATTTTATTTGGATCATCATCATTCCAATATATTCAGGTATTAAATTTCATTTTCAAAATGGCTAGGTTAAGTTATGAAAGCTGGAGGGAAAACAACATTGTATTTGAAGTTACTGCACTTTGCCTGTACATTACCTGTATAATTATTTAAGGAAATCGTGCAGCAGAGTGCAATATCTGCTTTTTTGGGGTTAATTAAAATAATTATGTCATATTTTTGTATGCCTAAAGATTACTTCATTAATACATGTTGAATCTGGGTACTATCATCTATTTACCTATAACACATTTTGGATGGCAAGTCAAAACACTTTAAAGCCATTTTTCACTGTTTGGAAGTTACTGCGGTCTGCCTGGGTTTTGAGTGTGATTTTGTTGTTACTGCAGTTTTTAAAACCCCATATCTCCAAAACTGAGCGACATTAACATCTGAAACTTGGTCACAAGATAAAACATTTATTGACAAGGTCAATTTCACTCATAACTAAATTTTAACTTTTTTCAAGTTACTGCGGTTAGCCCTTGACAGGGCAGTATACTACTGCCTACAAGGTCTCAAGGATACAGTCCCACTCTCAGCATACAAGATCGATGGTCTGCTGCTGCTGACTCCCAAGCGATTCATTCAAGTGAAACGGAACTGAGTCCAGCTAATGGTGAATAGTTATTTTATTAATCAATTATTGTGTCTTTATTCACTCTAGTTGTGTAATTGACCAGTTCATATTCTGTATAAGTTCATATTCTGTATATGTTAATAATAACGCTTCTGTGTTGCGTTTATGGCTCCTGGTATATCGCCTTGTACTCTGTACTGAGAACACTAACTCTACCACTGCCTACAAGCAATGGAAGCAGTCAGAGCAGAGTGGCATTTATGCCCATTGCCTCCTATTGTTCCTCGAGAAACAAACGTTTGGGACTTGGATGTTGCCTTTGAGATTCTGATAAACTCTTTCAACTCTAAAACTTACTTGGATGAAATTACAATAATGCCAGCTATAGACGGTTAAGAAAATTCGAACTGTAAAACTCTCAAATGTAAACATATTACATAAAAAATAAAGAACAAGGTACATTGAGTAGTTTGGACCTATTTGGCTGAACATCTGCAAAGTAGTACAGCAACTTTTGAAGGTATTATTTTGACATGACAAGACATTTCAGATGAGTTTCTATAGACACACTTTTGAGGTGTTGGTAAGTGCTTTGGGGTAGTGCATAGATTAGTCCAAACATTACAGGAAGGAATCACCAAATCTGGGGAAGCTGATCATGATATGACTTTCAATGACAATAGAGATTGTCACAGGCTGGTAGTGAACTGGACTTGTGTCATGATCACTGATTACAGTAAGGAATAGAAACTCATCTGAAAGAAGGATGTGGGGTGAGGTATTAATTTCCAACGCTTCTGTGTTGCGTTTATGGCTCCTGGTATATCGCCTTGTACTCTGTACTGAGAACACTAACTCTACCACTGCCTACAAGCAATGGAAGCAGTCAGAGCAGAGTGGCATTTATGCCCATTGCCTCCTATTGTTCCTCGAGAAACAAACGTTTGGGACTTGGATGTTGCCTTTGAGATTCTGATAAACTCTTTCAACTCTAAAACTTACTTGGATGAAATTACAATAATGCCAGCTATAGACGGTTAAGAAAATTCGAACTGTAAAACTCTCAAATGTAAACATATTACATAAAAAATAAAGAACAAGGTACATTGAGTAGTTTGGACCTATTTGGCTGAACATCTGCAAAGTAGTACAGCAACTTTTGAAGGTATTATTTTGACATGACAAGACATTTCAGATGAGTTTCTATAGACACACTTTTGAGGTGTTGGTAAGTGCTTTGGGGTAGTGCATAGATTAGTCCAAACATTACAGGAAGGAATCACCAAATCTGGGGAAGCTGATCATGATATGACTTTCAATGACAATAGAGATTGTCACAGGCTGGTAGTGAACTGGACTTGTGTCATGATCACTGATTACAGTAAGGAATAGAAACTCATCTGAAAGAAGGATGTGGGGTGAGGTATTAATTTCCTTGTCATGTCAAAATAATACCTTCAAAAGTTTAATGCAAGAGCGGTCAGGTGACGTAGCGGAGATTGCGTTCGTCACCAACGCTGGAGACACTGGATTCGCGTGTTCGAATCCAACTCCCTGCGTTGTCACCAGCTTGGCTGGCCGTTCACACTAATACAATTCGGCAGTATTAGGGGGTGGGGAAGCTGGCGGGTGGGAATCTGGCGTTGTGGACAGCGACGCCTACAGGTCAGGTCTCGGCGCTTGCTAAGCGGGGCAGGACTTGGTGGAGATAGCGTGCCCTCCCACACGTTACACTTCACCAATGAGAGCCCTCGCTGCCAAGTGAAAAGACGTCACTGGCTGTCGGCGCATGTCTCGGGGGAAGCGTGCGATCGACTCGGGACGCCCTTATACCGACTCGTAGGAGAACATGCATACAGCACCAGGTAGGGGAGGGGGGGGGGGGGGGGGGATTGGCACAACGACTAATTGGGACGGGGAGAAAATCCATTGAAAAATCTGAAGAAAAAAAAATTATTGCATCATCAAGTCATTCTTGAGAGTCTGCAACCTGGGCGACAGTTTACCAGCTTCTAGACCTAGTAAAATTTTCTGAATGAATTCAAAAGTGTTGGTAAGTCCCTTGGGGTAGCTGAGGTGTAGTGCATAGATTAGTCCAAACATTACCAGGAAGGAATCACCAAATCTGGGGAGGCTGATCATGATGTGACTTTCAATGACAACAGAGATTGTCACAGGCTGGTAGTGAACTGGACTTGTGTCATGGTCATCACTGATGAAAGTAAGGAGGGCCACTGCAACACCCTGAAGCTCTGGCTCATCAGACGTGTCCTGAAGGAATGAAAGAGACATAATAATCACAAATAAATCCATGGTTTCTACAAAGTGCAGCACAACGCTAAGTATATGGAGTTGTGTTTGTAAGTTGTTTATATTTTAGTTAGAACAATTTTTTTGGTGAGAAGGTTATTTTTATTTAACCAGGTTAGTCCCGTCGAGATCAAATATCTCTTTCACAAGGGAGACCTGGAAGGAAGGAAGACTGATACTTAGCATTTTGATTAACTGTTCACTTAATATACAGTTGTACTGTAAATTATTTTTACTCGGACTCACTGTGCAGGTTTTGAAAAATCCAGCGACTTCCTCATGCAGATACACAGGCAGGGCATGGAGAACAGTGGTACGCCTGGTGTGAACATCATGGATTTCCTATTAAGATGTAAGATTAAGAAGAAGAAAAATAATTGTATTATATGGAAATGTTTACTGAACAAAGCGGATTTTAAACAGTCCAATCAGATATGTCCACAAATAACATGTTCACATCTTTAATGCAATCAGAAAAATGGCAAACACAATGGTGGACTAATTGTAAAATTCAAATGCTCATTTGAATCATTGAACCTGTTCAATGTTACAGAGGTTCGACCTATGACATGTATAATAATCTATTCACCTGTTCATCGTGGATTTTTAAAATGTGAGCCAAAGCATCTGCTGTGTTCCCAGTTTTGGACGCCTTCTGTCTGAATAACGTCATCAGTCGAGGAAGATGGCGGTCAAGCTCAGCGTAGAATGTGTTGGGCAGGTTCTGGTTGGTAATCAGCTGGAACTCTGCATACACCTATATTTAAAAACAGCAGGACAATATAGTATATCAACATCAATTAGTCACTTCAACTTGGTGGATCTCTTACTTTGTTTGGTTTGGGCTTCAGAGCATGACGGCGGGATTTCTGGTCAACCATGTCATTACATGCTTTGCGGAATCGGTCGCTGATGACTAGCTTGCGGGGGCGCACAGAACACACGCAGATGCGCCGCTAGAGTATATAAACCAGGCTTAAGAATCACAAGTTTCACTTTAAAACACACAGAATGTGCCAAATGTTAACACAGGAAAGAGAGAGCTGATCTATATTACCTCAGACTCCATTTTGAGAGCAGGCCAGAGGTCCATGAGCTCTTTCACTGGTGGGCTGGACTTCACTATGGTCTGTCGGCGCAGGGCAAATGTGGTCTGCATCAGCTTTCTAATGAGGGGCAGGTTCTTCTCAGTCTTCTTGACTTCTTCAGCAATTGTCTGCCTCAACTGCTCAACCCTCAAGGAATCCTCTCCTTGGGGATAGTTGGGTAGGAAGTTTACTTCTGCTCGCTTGGGTCTTTTAATGTTGGAATGTGAAGGTTCGCCATCAGGATTGCTTCTACCTCTTTTTCCAGCATTTACAGTGACCTCCTCACATCCTGCCCGTCTCAGCTTGTTCCTGAAATTGCCCATCTTGAATTTGATGCTGTTCTTCCATCCATTGCAGCCGGTCTCAGATCCGGCTGCAAGCAGGGATGTTTGGCGACAAGAGCCGCAGAAGCCACTGCTATCTCTTTATCACTTGGATAAGCCTTGAAAGCATACATTGTAGATGCAAGCTTTTCTAAGATGTCGTGCTTTAGGTCTCTTGTCAACTTAAGGTGTCTCTTGTTCTTCTCAAATTCGTTGTTTCCGTCTCTAAGTTTCAGCTCAACATCGAATGCAAATGTAGGAACTGGAAAAGGACCTGGAGGCCATCTGCTTAGACGTTCTGGAGATGATATATCTGAAAGTATATCAGTAGATGCGAGAGAGCTGGAGTCGAGCGAAAGTGAAATGTGCACAACAGCTTTTTGTGGCAATTCCGTAATGTCATCAAGGGAAGTAAGTTTCCCATCAAAGTCTGGATCTTCATACAGCAAACTGAAGTCAAGGTCTATTTCCAACTGTTCTTTTATAATCGTGATCAGTGCATCAACAGAGGCGGGTCGTGAACTGAGTTTTAATTTTCTAGCCCGGTCTGGCTCAACAACACGAAGGATCATGGGTTGTGGGGAGGCAGCTGCCATTGTGCTATGGAAACTTGAATGAATCGCTTGGGAGTCAGCAGCAGCAGCAGCAGACCATCGATCTTGTATGCTGAGAGTGGGACTGTTTCGTTGTGACCAGACTGCAGGTAGATGGACAGTGGACAGATGTGGTCCGGTCGACAGACAGCAGCTCAAGGACCTAAGGAGTAATCATAAACACAACACAGAAAGCGTCATTATTAACATATACAGAATATGAACTTATACAGAATATAAACTGGTCAATTACAGAACGAGTGAATAAAGACACAATAATTGATTAATAAAAGAACTATTCACCATTAGCTGGACTCAGTTCCGTTTCACTTGAATGAATCGCTTGGGAGTCAGCAGCAGCAGACCATCGATCTTGTATGCTGAGAGTGGGACTGTATCATTGAGACCAGACTGTAGGTAGATGGACAGATGTGGTTGTGTGGTTGACAGCTCATAGGACCTAAGATGTTCTATATACCAGGAGTCATAGTCTCGACACAGAAAAGAAACCTCGTTATTCACAAGGTAGATCTGTTCTATTTGGCTAAATGTAGACAGTCCACCACTGACTCTGACGGAGAGAAACATTCCACAGACATAGTCTGTGCCATCAATGGTTACCTTTGATGTCTGGTAGATTGTGTCACTAACTGTGTGTCCTCTAATGCAGTGGTTCCCAAAGTCGGGGTCGCGACCCAAAGGTGGGCCGTGAGCAGCCACGGATGGGCCGCGAGATGATTTAAAAAAAATAAAATAAAAATAAAAGATTTTTTTTTTTTTTTTTTTTTTTTTTTTTTTGTCAGGCCACTGAACTTAGAAGCAGGCCAGGACAGTGTTTCTAGTTGTATTCTAAAATTATATTCTATTGTATTCTAAAATGTGACTATATGGTTTTATATTAACTTAATAAATAAACAAAAACGAAAAATCTACTTATTTCAACGAACATTTCAAACTAAATAACAGATTATGCACATAAAACGCTGAAAACAACAAAAGCAACAATAGTATTTTAATGAGGCTATTATTATTATCATTATTATTTTGCAACAAGTTAGCCCTCTCATAAATAGCACATATAAATGAATAACTAACTTGAACTAACTTAATAGGATTGAAGTGATATTTGGCTTAAAAAATCGGTCGCCTGACAAAAAAAAAAAAAAAAAAAGCCAGACGATGTGCATTGGGCCGCGGCTCTCTGACGCCTTATTTTCTGGGCCCCGGCCTGAAAAGTTTGGGAACCCCTGCTCTAATGTGTACCTGAGCTACTGCTGGTAGAGATGAAACCAGAACAGAGTCAACCCTGGATGCCTGGGTTTTTGGCTTGAAATATGATGGTGAAGCAAGATGATATGCCATCATGTGTTGGTGTCTGATTGCCATCGTCTTCAAGATATTTTTGAAGTTTTGAGTGTCATGCACCACTCTTTTGAAAAAGCGGTGCTTGGCCTCAAATCGCATGGTCCAAACATGCAGCAGGGGTCCAAAGCACTTAACTAGAGCGGGATAATGCTCCACATAGTGATGTTTAGGACGGAGTTTAACTGCAGGGAAAACCTCTAATAGTACCTGTCTATGATCACTGATTTTGCACTGAAAATAGTCTAAGGTTTCATCAGTATATGATGGGCACAATGCTAACTCTAGCACCTCTTTCAGCTCCATCAAAACTGCCCATGCTGCATCACCCACTGGTACTACACTGCCTACAAGTAATGGAAGCAGTCGGAGCAGAGTGGCATTTTCATGCCCATTGCCTCCTATTGTTCCTCGAGAAACAAATGTTTGGGGAATTGGGTGAGGTCTATCCACTTTATCAGCGTGCTGATACGGGAATGATGCAATCTTTTTGTTCAAATACTCTAAAGTGAAGTACTTTCGCCGAATCATCTCTTTAACACAGAGAGAAAGCTCCACGGGAACCATACCTTCCAGAAGATCGTGAAGTATATCTGGAGGAAATCCTGTGATTGTATGAAAGTAATTCAGGGATTCACGTAAGACACAGCCACCTTTAACACCAAAATGGCTGCTCGAAGTGTCATGTGCAGTTTGTACATGCAGGTCATGGCTGACTTTGGTTCTCAGAGAAAACTCTCCCTCTCTGACTTCAGTTGTTTGAAACTGTTCACTTGTGGCCAGACAGAATCTGCAAACATAGCCTGCTCTAAATGACTCCACAAAGCCACCGAATCCATGAGCGCCCAGATTGTCGGCAGAAACACACCAGATTGTGCCTTTGACATTCTGACCAACTCTTTCAATGAAAACACCATCTTGTTCCAGAGTATGAACATCACGCAGCAATGGAGCAAGTACAGCTGCATATCCATACCTACGGAGGTCTGTCACTTTTACCAGCATTGCCAGCTGTATAGCGTGTAATGCTGATCGGTATTTTGGTGGCACATTGGCAAGGACCCAATATATAGCACAAAGTTTGTGAATTTTACGTGATGTGCCAAGCGGATTGGCAATTTCCAGATCATCTATATATAGCTGAAGTGGTAGGATGAGATTCCCTGTTGACAGTAACTCATTTTCAAGGAAATGGGAGCCATCAGAGCATGACACATATTGACCAGATGTAGTATTTGGTTCTGTAATCTTGTCAAGGATGTCTGTGTTTTTAAACAACTCTTGAATCATTGAAAGGATGGGAACATACATGCTGGTATGTCCTGGTTGCTCCAACTGATACTCTACTGGCATTACACATGGATAGTTGCGCTCCATAAAGCTTTTTCTGCGCTTGGTTGAACACAACTCTGCACCTTCAGAGGTAGATGTAGACAGAACATTGCAGTTCATGACAGCGCCAACAACTTCATCCAGTGTAGGTTCTGCAATATTGTGACCATTTCTCTGCAATATGTCATTAACTGACTCCTTGATCAATGGCTGAGATAAGGAGAAGACCTGATTCAAGTGGTCTACTATTTCTTGAATAGCTGTGTTTGAGACATGGAGGATAGCCTGCATCTTTAGGAACAAGGAAGATAGGTTCATTTTAAGTTGATTTCTTAGATTGTCAGTGTCACATTGATCATCATCATCCACCACTTCTATGCTCTGGCCTGGACATTCTTCATGCAAATCACTAGTGACCTCAGAAATCCTGTCTTGGGGATCCTCAACAAGACAGCTTTTAAGTCTGATGCAAGACTTAATTGGTGTACTCTGTTTTTATGGCAATTGAATGAAGAGTAAACATTTGTGCTATAGCTACAATCCTTATATGGGCATGTCACTGTTTCATTATTTTTTAAATGCTTTCTGAGATGACTTAAGAAAATTGATTCAGAAAAGGGTTCCCGAAATGCGCACAAAGGGCATTTTATTACCACAGGGCTCAGACTCTGTTCTGGTCTACTGCTAAGTTGTGCAGTATGATATCTTGACAAATGAGTACTTAATGCATTTAGCGTTTTAAATTTACAGATACAATCAGTATGGAGGCATGGAAGAGGACTGACTCTGGAAAAGTGGCTGTGTTGCAGTCTGTAGTGTTTAAATAACTGTATTCTAGAAGTCAAAGAAGCTGCACACAATTTACACTGCCAGACTACCATATTGGAACTATGAGAAAAAACTGAGCTCTGTGGAAACAGATTAATAAACTATGTTCTGGTCTCAACGATACAGTCCCATCTCACAAATGTGTTTTTATATTTAAAAATAATCAGCTTACTGTTTGTGTAACTGAGGGGTACAATTCCCTGACTGTATTGATAAGTATGGTATCATTAAACCACTACCGCTTGATGTACTTTAACTTCTGGCCATACAGTACACGATATCTAAGTATGATGAACACTTTCCCACATATGAAATCAGGTCCACACAAATATAACAGTCGAAGGTTTAATATAGCAAAATGTATATACAACATTCACTTAATTACATTTATGATTTGAATGCACTTGTAAGGCAAATGAGTATTCGTAGGCAAATCAACACTGAATGTCCAATCTCTGGTTACGCAGGAAGCAAGTATACAACCTGGTTCTTTAGGGAACTATAGCGATGGTACTTAAGGATTATAGCGGGATACTAAAGGGGTCCTGCTGGTTGTAAGTCAGTAGGGGGGGGGGGGGTTTGGAGAGCCGTCAGCTGCATCCCATCTGGCCAACGATTCCTGGGGAGAATTCAGGTACAGAACACAGTGCCCGCAGGATCTTGATCCACAGATGAATACACTTGGGCCCTCTTGTAGACGGTAGCTGTAGGCTGTAGGTCCACAACGAAGGAGAAGCGAGGCGGCCTCGGTCTGGGTTGAGCGCCGTCTCACCTGGGCTCCTCTCGGGGGTAATTCCAACACTCACCGGCGTTGGCTGTTATCCGCTCCACAAATCAAAGCACCCAAAGCAAATAGAGATTCCATGCCGTATAGGCTCAGCAGTCGTCCGGGTAGGTAATCCAATGTGCAGGTCCACTCGTCCTCGCCCAGAACTCCTCGGATGAAAGCACCACGCGTGGTCTGCCCAGCCTGGTTAAGACTCTAGATAACGCGAGGAAACGATGGGGGTGCTGCTCACTTTAGAACTCTAACCGAACGATGCACCATACATAATAGACTATTATTAACTTAATAGAAATACGTCCCACTTGACGGTACAGTGCCAAACTATGACAATTCAGCTATGAATTTACACGAGGTCTCAATGCCTATTCTGGGGCCAAATAGGCCATACTGCACCACACGTGGGTCGTGGGTGAGGCTTCACGTCTGTTACTAGGTTGGAGGGTAAAGGACTAATGGACTAAAAGAAAGTTCTACTTTACTTGCGCCATATTTATATGCACGTGAACAAATAGTACCATTCGTATTTCGGTAGCCGTATTCCTACGCGGAACCGGGGATAGTTGGGACATGTTCGTCGGCACTATTGAACTTGACTCAAGGGGCCTGTCTGCTGGCGCCAGGTTCTTGTCCAATGAGAGAATGAACTATTATGGGCTGTAGTAGACTAAAGGGATATTCAGTGTATATGTACAAAGAATATACAAGGGAGATCAAACGATATACAAATACTATTAAATATATATCCATAAATAAATATATATATTCGGTTTAATCTGATCCTTCACAACAGTTTGGCTCATTTGACTATTTCCCAGCAGCACTTGCTACCTGAAAGGCAAGGGAAAAAATACAACGTTTAGACCTCCATGAAACATATACCAGAATAACTTACAACTCAATATAACAAGTTCGAATCATACTATATATTAGCTTACAAAAACATGATCATAATTTTCACAGTTTGAATGTTTAACCATCAATCAGAAGGAGATGGAGAGAGAGCGAGAGAGAGGAGATAGAGAGAGAGAGAGAGAGGAGATAGAGAGAGAGAGGAGATAGAGAGAGAGGGAGGGAGGGAGAGAGAGAGCGGAGATGAATGAGAGCGTGAATTAATATCTCTCTCAAACCTCCTTTTGTCAAAAATATATATCTATTACAAACATCAATTTACAAGCTCAAAGAAATGGAGATATGTGGCTTCGACCATGCATGCCATGAGGACGCGACGCCTGCATGACACTCAACCTAACCAAATTAATCTCCCTCAAACCCGATAATAGGACATAATGTGCAAACAAACCTAAAATGGAGATGCGGCTTGACATGCATGGCACGCACGAGGGCGACGCCATGTTTACCTGCACTATAACTCACACTTGCACTTGACCCAATATCGAACACTTAATATTTTGCATGAAACAACATCATTTCGGTGTGCCATAATATTTTAATTGCACACAGCATGCATGCACGCATGGCGACGCCATGTTTACCTGCACTATAACTCACACTTGCACTTGACCCAATATCGAACACTTAATATTTTGCATGAAACAACATCATTTCGGTGTGCCATAATATTTTAATTGCACACAGCATGCATGCACGCATGGCGACGCCATGTTTACCTGCACTATAACTCACACTTGCACTTGACCCAATATCGAACACTTAATATTTTGCATGAAACAACATCATTTCGGTGTGCCATAATATTTTAATTGCACACAGCATGCATGCAGGCAGTTGTTTAAGAAGACAATGGAGACCGAGTTAGCTTAATTATACTGAACAGCCATTAACTATAAAAGATGCGCTAGCAGCTCACGCAATTTGCATCTACAAATTGCATATCCGAACAGATTAAATGACCACAGATAACCGCAAATTGGCAAATTTATAAAAAAAATATTTATACTCACATGAAAGAAACTTGACGTGCGCTGCTTCAGCTAACTTGATGCTGCTGCTGCAACTCACCATGCGGTATGCAGGTATCATCCCAGAATTCCTCCGCATCTGCGCATCTGCGCACAACAGTGGTTTCCTGTTGCTTGCTTGCAGAAATATTATTTTCACATGCCGTTTTTTCTCACTTCTCAGAGCTGAGCTAATTCTCTAAACGAATTCTTTAATATAATTGGACTTAATATATATAATATAATAACTTTATTAACATCTCTCTCACTCTCTCTGTCTCTGTCTCTCTCTCCCTCTCTCTCTCTCTCCCTCTCTCTCTCTCTCCCTCTCTCCCCCCCCCCTCTCTCTCTCTCTCTCTCTCTCTCTCTCTCTCTCTCTCTCTCTCTCTCTCGGTGCATGCTGGAAATGAGATTGGAGAGGTTGGAGAGGTTGGAGGTTGGAGGTGTAGTGAGTTTTTTTTCTATCTTTATCTGTCTATTTTGGTAATTTGTTTATGGGGTATTGTTTTATAAGGGTAGTGTTGGTTTGCTGTGTGTTTTTGGTGTGTATAGGGTTAAGTGGGAGTGTATTGTTTGTTTGGCAGTCGCGTCGGCCAGGCTCGTTTGCTGGCTGACGTCAGACGCCAGTATGGAGTTTGCCAAAATGAGCAGGAAGCATGGTATAAAGATTAATGCTTCTAATGTGTCCGTAGAGGATTGCAGCTTGGCAATAGGTAAAATCGTTGGACATAAAAGTGTGAAATCAGCCGCGAAGATGAGCGGTAGTATTGTAATTTTTCTAGATTGCCTTGAGAAGGTGCATTCGGTTGTTGAATCGGGGATCAATATCGAGGATGTGTTTATTGCAGTGGAGCATCTATCCACACCAGGCAGAAGGGTTAATATAAATAACATCCCACCGTTCATAAGTGACGAAGTACTGATAACTCAACTTGCAAGGTATGGGAGGATAATTTCCCCGATAAGAAAACTGTCATCTGGATGCAAATCTCCGTTGTTAAAACATGTTGTGTCACATAGACGCCAGGTTTTAATGATTCTCGAGAACAACAGAGAGGAGATTGATTTGGTTTTGAAATTAAGAGTCGATGATTTTGATTACGTTGTTTTTGTGAACTCTGGAAGCTCAAGGTGTTTCCGTTGCGGGGAAGAGGGTCATTTAATTCGAGATTGTGTGAGGGAAGAGGGGAGAGGTGCACGGTCTCAGCCTGCGCGCAGTGCAGCGGGGACGGTGATCCCAGTCACGGATGCGCATAGCGCGACGGGGACGGTGATCTCAGTTGAAGCTGCGCGTAGTGCAGGTGTAGAGAGTGAGGGGAGAGGGGCAACGCGGACTCCGCCTCAGCCCCTAGACGAGCGCAGGGCTGGGCTCAGCGCAAGTAGTGGTACAGAGGAGGGCAGAGTGTTGCAGCGCAAAGCAGCGAGCGGTGACGACAACAGAGTCCCGCTGCAGACCGCCAGCAATGTAGATAGTGTCCTTGTGCAGACCGTCAGTAGCACAGCGGATGGTATCCAGCTGCAGGGTCACAGAACCGGTGTAGCAGGTACGAAGCAACCTGTTGATGTAATGAGGACAGTTGCTGGGGATGGAAATGAGGGGGGGGGGGGTCGTGGCAGGAAGGATTACGGAGGTGGAGGGTGGATCTGTTGAGACACAAGGGACTGGAGAAGGGGATGAGGATGAGGGGGGGGGGGGGTCGTGGCAGGAAGGGTTACAGATGTGGGGAGTGTAGAAGGGGATGAGGATGAGGGGGGGGGGGGGGGGTCTTGGCGGGAAGGGTTACAGATGTGGGGAGTGTACCT